>NW_026688406.1:0-63481 GCF_030445035.2 Dasypus novemcinctus | reverse complement strand
TACCATCTTCTCCTCCCTCTTAGCTGACCTGGGCAAGTCCAAGGAACTGGAGAGTAGGGCTTGCAGCTGGGCTGAGGCTCAGGTCCCAGCTGGCATGGGGCCTGTCCAGAGATTCAAGGCTCCTGCGCAGGCACAAGCCCCCAGTGCCGGGCCCGGGCTCAGCTTCAGCCAAAGGGACAGGAGAGGCGTGTGGAGGCAGGTCCCCCCTGAGACCGACTCCACCCCATGCAAGAGCACGTAGACTCAAGTCGGGCCCACTGGCAGGGCGCTGAAGCCCACAGCCTCCTGCCACCAGCGTAGACCTGGCTGTCCCCGCAGCAGCCCTCAGGAGCACCGGTGCCTGGGGCTTTATCGACTAGGCAGCTGCGCCTAGGCCAGAAGGGCTCTCTGCTTTCGTTTGCACATCTGGACAGTAGACCTGCGGCATTGCCTGCTATGGTAGCTTGGCACGACAACCAATAGGAAAATCACCTGGCTGCGTGGCGTGCTCTGGCAGAGCAAACCGTACTGAAGGTGACGAGTTCTTCCTTTTGCGTGTGCGTTTCAAACACTGGGGGTTGTGGCTCGAGTCAATGCCCAAACAACCCAGACAACTGCTTTGGACGGTCGCGAGGCCTGCTTCCAATGTCCCTGACACACGGAACACACGGACCTGTAAGCCCAATTGACCCCAGTGCCTCAAGCGAGCAGAAATGCTTTCCCCTGAAAAGCCTCACAACCCAATAGGTAAGCGGCTTCGTTCTGGGCCCCCCGAACCCGGAGACAAGGTCAATGTTCACTCGTACGGCACCACAAAGTCGGGCGAGGGGAAAAAGGGCACACTCATGTCTGAGAGTCGCCTGTGTGCTCAGGGGCCCGCCCCTCTCATCCCAGAAAAGAAACACAGGGAAAGAGTGGACATTGACAAGGAAGGGGAAGACTCTGAGCCTCTCCTCTCTGGGAGACAGGCCTCTCCGGGCCTGGCAGGCAGCCGAGGCAGAAGCCCTCGGGCCACCGGTGAGGTGAGAAGGGCAGGCAGAAGCCAAGCCCTCAGGCCACCTGTGGGAAAGGCCAGGTTTTCCGGTCCCAAAACGGTGGAGGTGACGGGATGGGATGGGATGGGATGGGAGTCAGCACGTCTGTGACCATTGGCGTGGGAGAGACCTGCAGGGCAACGCCGGCCCTAGGTAGGGCCCCTCCTTGACCAGGCCTCCTCGGGGACTTTGGCTGGCCAGGGACCCCCCTCTTCAGAGGGCCCCGCGCAGCCTGGCCCAACGCGGACTCTGGGCCTGGACCAGGTGAGCTCTCGGATGGAGAGAGGGTCTCAGCCCAGTCCCAGGTCTGGCTCAGGGGTCCCCTCCCCCCACAGCCCCTTCTGCAAGGGGCCCTGCCCCTCCCTCTGCCTTGGAATCCAGGAGGGAACAATTCTTTCCCAACAGCGGCCCCTAGCGGTGGTAGTTTGGGCTCTGAGTTTCCGCAACGGAGCCGCTTGCTTGTTCCTGGAGCTTCCTCTGTCTCTCTCCTTCCCATCAGACTTAGAGGAGAAAACAACAGTCCACGACACCATAGCAGAGGTTGTCTTCCAGCACAGCCCCCAGCCAGCAGCGTCCTACCACGCCAGCGCCCCCTTTCCTTCCCGTGGCCTCTTGGGGGCATTCGATGTGTCCATTTGGGAACCCCGCTAACCCCGGCGCCTGAGTTTCCCTGGCAGTCGACACGCTCCCGGGAGCGCACTCGGCGGGTTTCGGCAGGATGTCTACTGGCCGCACGCGTCCCGCCACGAGCACTGGGACAACTCCCGAGTGGAGACTTCTCCCCCGCATCACAGCTGTCTTACAGCTCCAGGCCTTAGGCCCCTCCCGCCAGCAGCCACGGTCTCCAGAGCAACGGAGGCGGGGCGGGGGCGGGGCGAGTCTGCCAGGGGCGGGGGGCGGGGCGCCAGGGTGCGGGGGCGGCAGGGGGCGTGGCCTGCGTGGCAGGCTTGGGCGCCTGCGCCTCGGTCCCGGCTCGGCGGGGGGAGAGGACTGGCTGGGGCGGCACGAGAAGAGGGGGCAGGCCGGAGGCAGCGGCTGCAGCCAGAGGGACTTCCATCCCACAGGGCCGCTGGAGGCGCTTCTCCCCGCTGCCAGGTGTCAGCACTATGGCCTGCTGCTGTGCTGACGACCATCTTCTCCTCCCTCTTAGCTGACCTGGGCAAGTCCAAGGAACTGGAGCGTAGGGCTTGCAGCTGGGCTGAGGCTCAGGTCCCAGCTGGCACGGGGCCTGTCCAGAGATTCAAGGCTCCTGCGCAGGCACAAGCCCCCAGTGCCGGGCCCGGGCTCAGCTTCAGCCAAAGGGACAGGAGAGGCGTGTGGAGGCAGGTCCCCCCTGAGACCGACTCCACCCCATGCAAGAGCACGTAGACTCAAGTCGGGCCCACTGGCAGGGCGCTGAAGCCCACAGCCTCCTGCCACCAGCGTAGACCTGGCTGTCCCCGCAGCAGCCCTCAGGAGCACCGGTGCCTGGGGCTTTATCGACTAGGCAGCTGCGCCTAGGCCAGAAGGGCTCTCTGCTTTCGTTTGCACATCTGGACAGTAGACCTGCGGCATTGCCTGCTATGGTAGCTTGGCACGACAACCAATAGGAAAATCACCTGGCTGCGTGGCGTGCTCTGGCAGAGCAAACCGTACTGAAGGTGACGAGTTCTTCCTTTTGCGTGTGCGTTTCAAACACTGGGGGTTGTGGCTCGAGTCAATGCCCAAACAACCCAGACAACTGCTTTGGACGGTCGCGAGGCCTGCTTCCAATGTCCCTGACACACGGAACACACGGACCTGTAAGCCCAATTGACCCCAGTGCCTCAAGCGAGCAGAAATGCTTTCCCCTGAAAAGCCTCACAACCCAATAGGTAAGCGGCTTCGTTCTGGGCCCCCCGAACCCGGAGACAAGGTCAATGTTCACTCGTACGGCACCACAAAGTCGGGCGAGGGGGAAAAAGGGCACGCTCATGTCTGAGAGTCGCCTTGTGCTCAGGGGCCCGCCCCTCTCATCCCAGAAAAGAAACACAGGGAAAGAGTGGACATTGACAAGGAAGGGGAAGACTCTGAGCCTCTCCTCTCTGGGAGACAGGCCTCTCCGGGCCTGGCAGGCAGCCGAGGCAGAAGCCCTCGGGCCACCGGTGAGGTGAGAAGGGCCAGGCAGAAGCCAAGCCCTCAGGCCACCTGTGGGAAAGGCCAGGTTTTCCGGTCCCCAAACGGTGGAGGTGACGGGGATGGGATGGGATGGGATGGGAGTCAGCACGTCTGTGACCATTGGCGTGGGAGAGACCTGCAGGGCAACGCCGGCCCTAGGTAGGGCCCCTCCTTGACCAGGCCTCCTCGGGGACTTTGGCTGGCCAGGGACCCCCCTCTTCAGAGGGCCCGCGCAGCCTGGCCCCAACGCGGACTCTGGGCCTGGACCAGGTGAGCTCTCGGATGGAGAGAGGGTCTCAGCCCAGTCCCCAGGTCTGGCTCAGGGGTCCCCTCCCCCACAGCCCCTTCTGCAAGGGGCCCTGCCCCTCCCCCTGCCTTGGAATCCAGGAGGGAACAATTCTTTCCCAACAGCGGCCCCTAGCGGTGGTAGTTTGGGCTCTGAGTTTCCGCAACGGAGCCGCTTGCTTGTTCCTGGAGCTTCCTCTGTCTCTCTCCTTCCCATCAGACTTAGAGGAGAAAACAACAGTCCACGACACCATAGCAGAGGTTGTCTTCCAGCACAGCCCCCAGCCAGCAGCGTCCTGCCACGCCAGCGCCCCCTTTCCTTCCCGTGGCCTCTTGGGGGCATTCGATGTGTCCATTTGGGAACCCCGCTAACCCCGGCGCCTGAGTTTCCCTGGCAGTCGACACGCTCCCGGGAGCGCACTCCGCGGGTTTCGGCAGGATGTCTACTGGCCGCACGCGTCCCGCCACGAGCACTGGGGACAACTCCCGAGTGGAGACTTCTCCCCCGCATCACAGCTGTCTTACAGCTCCAGGCCTTAGGCCCCTCCCTCCAGCAGCCACGGTCTCGAGAGCAACGGAGGCGGGGCGGGGGCGGGGCGAGTCTGCCAGGGGCGGGGGTCGGGGCGCCAGGGGGCGGGGGCGGCAGGGGGCGTGGCCTGCGCGGCGGGCTTGGGCGCCTGCGCCTCGGTCCCGGCTCGGCGGGGGGAGAGGCCTGGCTGGGGGCGGCACGAGAAGAGGGGGGCAGGCCGGAGGCAGCGGCTGCAGCCAGAGGGGGCTTCCATCCCACAGGGCCGCTGGAGGCGCTTCTCCCGCTGCCAGGTGTCGGCACTATGGCCTGCTGCTGTGCTGACGACCATCTTCTCCTCCCTCTTAGCTGACCTGGGCAAGTCCAAGGAACTGGAGCGTAGGGCTTGCAGCTGGGCTGAGGCTCAGGTCCCAGCTGGCACGGGGCCTGTCCAGAGATTCAAGGCTCCTGCGCAGGCACAAGCCCCCAGTGCCGGGCCCGGGCTCAGCTTCAGCCAAAGGGACAGGAGAGGCGTGTGGAGGCAGGTCCCCCCTGAGACCGACTCCACCCCATGCAAGAGCACGTAGACTCAAGTCGGGCCCACTGGCAGGGCGCTGAAGCCCACAGCCTCCTGCCACCAGCGTAGACCTGGCTGTCCCCGCAGCAGCCCTCAGGAGCACCGGTGCCTGGGGCTTTATCGACTAGGCAGCTGCGCCTAGGCCAGAAGGGCTCTCTGCTTTCGTTTGCACATCTGGACAGTAGACCTGCGGCATTGCCTGCTATGGTAGCTTGGCACGACAACCAATAGGAAAATCACCTGGCTGCGTGGCATGCTCTGGCAGAGCAAACCGTACTGAAGATGACGAGTTCTTCCTTTTGCGTGTGCGTTTCAAACACTGGGGGTTGTGGCTCGAGTCAATGCCCAAACAACCCAGACAACTGCTTTGGACGGTCGCGAGGCCTGCTTCCAATGTCCCCTGACACACGGAACACACGGACCTGTAAGCCCAATTGACCCCAGTGCCTCAAGCGAGCAGAAATGCTTTCCCCTGAAAAGCCTCACAACCCAATAGGTAAGCGGCTTCGTTCTGGGCCCCCCGAACCCGGAGACAAGGTCAATGTTCACTCGTAGGGCACCACAAAGTCGGGCGAGGGGAAAAAGGGCACGCTCATGTCTGAGAGTCGCCTGTGTGCTCAGGGGCCCGCCCCTCTCATCCCAGAAAAGAAACACAGGGAAAGAGTGGACATTGACAAGGAAGGGGAAGACTCTGAGCCTCTCCTCTCTGGGAGACAGGCCTCTCCGGGCCTGGCAGGCAGCCGAGGCAGAAGCCCTCGGGCCACCGGTGAGGTGAGAAGGGCCAGGCAGAAGCCAAGCCCTCAGGCCACCTGTGGGAAAGGCCAGGTTTTCCGGTCCCCAAACGGTGGAGGTGACGGGGATGGGATGGGATGGGATGGGAGTCAGCACGTCTGTGACCATTGGCGTGGGAGAGACCTGCAGGGCAACGCCGGCCCTAGGTAGGGCCCCTCCTTGACCAGGCCTCCTCGGGGACTTTGGCTGGCCAGGGACCCCCCTCTTCAGAGGGCCCGCGCAGCCTGGCCCAACGCGGACTCTGGGCCTGGACCAGGTGAGCTCTCGGATGGAGAGAGGGTCTCAGCCCAGTCCCAGGTCTGGCTCAGGGGTCCCCTCCCCCACAGCCCCTTCTGCAAGGGGCCCTGCCCCTCCCCCTGCCTTGGAATCCAGGAGGGAACAATTCTTTCCCAACAGCGGCCCCTAGCGGTGGTAGTTTGGGCTCTGAGTTTCCGCAACGGAGCCGCTTGCTTGTTCCTGGAGCTTCCTCTGTCTCTCTCCTTCCCATCAGACTTAGAGGAGAAAACAAGAGTCCACGACACCATAGCAGAGGTTGTCTTCCAGCACAGCCCCCAGCCAGCAGCGTCCTGCCACGCCAGCGCCCCCTTTCCTTCCCGTGGCCTCTTGGGGGCATTCGATGTGTCCATTTGGGAACCCCGCTAACCCCGGCGCCTGAGTTTCCCTGGCAGTCGACACGCTCCCGGAGCGCACTCCGCGGGTTTCGGCAGGATGTCTACTGGCCGCACGCGTCCCGCCACGAGCACTGGGGACAACTCCCGAGTGGAGACTTCTCCCCCGCATCACAGCTGTCTTACAGCTCCAGGCCTTAGGCCCCTCCCGCCAGCAGCCACGGTCTCCAGAGCAACGGAGGCGGGGCGGGGGTGGGGCGAGTCTGCCAGGGGCGGGGGGCGGGGCGCCAGGGTGCGGGGGCGGCAGGGGGGCGTGGCCTGCGCGGCGGGCTTGGGCGCCTGCGCCTCGGTCCCGGCTCGGCGGGGGGAGAGGCCTGGCTGGGGCGGCACGAGAAGAGGGGGCAGGCCGGAGGCAGCGGCTGCAGCCAGAGGGGGCTTCCATCCCACAGAGCCGCTGGAGGCGCTTCTCCCGCTGCCAGGTGTCGGCACTATGGCCTGCTGCTGTGCTGACGACCATCTTCTCCTCCCTCTTAGCTGACCTGGGCAAGTCCAAGGAACTGGAGCGTAGGGCTTGCAGCTGGGCTGAGGCTCAGGTCCCAGCTGGCACGGGGCCTGTCCAGAGATTCAAGGCTCCTGCGCAGGCACAAGCCCCCAGTGCCGGGCCCGGGCTCAGCTTCAGCCAAAGGGACAGGAGAGGCGTGTGGAGGCAGGTCCCCCCCTGAGACCGACTCCACCCCATGCAAGAGCACGTAGACTCAAGTCGGGCCCACTGGCAGGGCGCTGAAGCCCACAGCCTCCTGCCACCAGCGTAGACCTGGCTGTCCCCGCAGCAGCCCTCAGGAGCACCGGTGCCTGGGGCTTTATCGACTAGGCAGCTGCGCCTAGGCCAGAAGGGCTCCCTGCTTTCGTTTGCACATCTGGACAGTAGACCTGCGGCATTGCCTGCTATGGTAGCTTGGCACGACAACCAATAGGAAAATCACCTGGCTGCGTGGCGTGCTCTGGCAGAGCAAACCGTACTGAAGATGACGAGTTCTTCCTTTTGCGTGTGCGTTTCAAACACTGGGGGTTGTGGCTCGAGTCAATGCCCAAACAACCCAGACAACTGCTTTGGACGGTCGCGAGGCCTGCTTCCAATGTCCCTGACACACGGAACACACGGACCTGTAAGCCCAATTGACCCCAGTGCCTCAAGCGAGCAGAAATGCTTTCCCCTGAAAAGCCTCACAACCCAATAGGTAAGCGGCTTCGTTCTGGGCCCCCCGAACCCGGAGACAAGGTCAATGTTCACTCGTAGGGCACCACAAAGTCGGGCGAGGGAAAAAGGGCACGCTCATGTCTGAGAGTCGCCTGTGTGCTCAGGGGTCCGCCCCTCTCATCCCAGAAAAGAAACACAGGGAAAGAGTGGACATTGACAAGGAAGGGGAAGACTCTGAGCCTCTCCTCTCTGGGAGACAGGCCTCTCCGGGCCTGGCAGGCAGCCGAGGCAGAAGCCCTCGGGCCACCGGTGAGGTGAGAAGGGCCAGGCAGAAGCCAAGCCCTCAGGCCACCTGTGGGAAAGGCCAGGTTTTCCGGTCCCAAAACGGTGGAGGTGACGGGGATGGGATGGGATGGGATGGGAGTCAGCACGTCTGTGACCATTGGTGTGGGAGAGACCTGCAGGGCAACGCCGGCCCTAGGTAGGGCCCCTCCTTCACCAGGCCTCCTCGGGGACTTTGGCTGGCCAGGGACCCCCCTCTTCAGAGGGCCCGCGCAGCCTGGCCCAACGCGGACTCTGGGCCTGGACCAGGTGAGCTCTCGGATGGAGAGAGGGTCTCAGCCCAGTCCCAGGTCTGGCTCAGGGGTCCCCACCCCCACAGCCCCTTCTGCAAGGGGCCCTGCCCCTCCCCCTGCCTTGGAATCCAGGAGGGAACAATTCTTTCCCAACAGCGGCCCCTAGCGGTGGTAGTTTGGGCTCTGAGTTTCCGCAACGGAGCCGCTTGCTTGTTCCTGGAGCTTCCTCTGTCTCTCTCCTTCCCATCAGACTTAGAGGAGAAAACAACAGTCCACGACACCATAGCAGAGGTTCTCTTCCAGCACAGCCCCCAGCCAGCAGCGTCCTACCACGCCAGCGCCCCCTTTCCTTCCCGTGGCCTCTTGGGGGCATTCGATGTGTCCATTTGGGAACCCCGCTAACCCCGGCGCCTGAGTTTCCCTGGCAGTCGACACGCTCCCGGGAGCGCACTCGGCGGGTTTCGGCAGGATGTCTACTGGCCGCACGCGTCCCGCCACGAGCACTGGGGACTACTCCCGAGTGGAGACTTCTCCCCCTCATCACAGCTGTCTTACAGCTCCAGGCCTTAGGCCCCTCCCGCCAGCAGCCACGGTCTCCAGAGCAACGGAGGCGGGGCGGGGGCGGGGCGAGTCTGCCAGGGGCGGGGGGCGGGGCGCCAGGGTGCGGGGGCGGCAGGGGGCGTGGCCTGCGCGGCGGGCTTGGGCGCCTGCGCCTCGGTCCCGGCTCGGCGGGGGGAGAGGCCTGGCTGGGGCGGCACGAGAAGAGGGGGCAGGCCGGAGGCAGCGGCTGCAGCCAGAGGGGGCTTCCATCCCACAGGGCCGCTGGAGGCGCTTCTCCCGCTGCCAGGTGTCGGCACTATGGCCTGCTGCTGTGCTGACGACCATCTTCTCCTCCCTCTTAGCTGACCTGGGCAAGTCCAAGGAACTGGAGCGTAGGGCTTGCAGCTGGGCTGAGGCTCAGGTCCCAGCTGGCACGGGGCCTGTCCAGAGATTCAAGGCTCCTGCGCAGGCACAAGCCCCCAGTGCCGGGCCCGGGCTCAGCTTCAGCCAAAGGGACAGGAGAGGCGTGTGGAGGCAGGTCCCCCCTGAGACCGACTCCACCCCATGCAAGAGCACGTAGACTCAAGTCGGGCCCACTGGCAGGGCGCTGAAGCCCACAGCCTCCTGCCACCAGCGTAGACCTGGCTGTCCCCGCAGCAGCCCTCAGGAGCACCGGTGCCTGGGGCTTTATCGACTAGGCAGCTGCGCCTAGGCCAGAAGGGCTCTCTGCTTTCGTTTGCACATCTGGACAGTAGACCTGCGGCATTGCCTGCTATGGTAGCTTGGCACGACAACCAATAGGAAAATCACCTGGCTGCGTGGCGTGCTCTGGCAGAGCAAACCGTACTGAAGGTGACGAGTTCTTCCTTTTGCGTGTGCGTTTCAAACACTGGGGCTTGTGGCTCGAGTCAATGCCCAAACAACCCAGACAACTGCTTTGGACGGTCGCGAGGCCTGCTTCCAATGTCCCTGACACACGGAACACACGGACCTGTAAGCCCAATTGACCCCAGTGCCTCAAGCGAGCAGAAATGCTTTCCCCTGAAAAGCCTCACAACCCAATAGGTAAGCGGCTTCGTTCTGGGCCCCCCGAACCCGGAGACAAGGTCAATGTTCACTCGTACGGCACCACAAAGTCGGGCGAGGGGAAAAAGGGCACGCTCATGTCTGAGAGTCGCCTGTGTGCTCAGGGGCCCGCCCCTCTCATCCCAGAAAAGAAACACAGGGAAAGAGTGGACATTGACAAGGAAGGGGAAGACTCTGAGCCTCTCCTCTCTGGGAGACAGGCCTCTCCGGGCCTGGCAGGCAGCCGAGGCAGAAGCCCTCGGGCCACCGGTGAGGTGAGAAGGGCCAGGCAGAAGCCAAGCCCTCAGGCCACCTGTGGGAAAGGCCAGGTTTTCCGGTCCCAAAACGGTGGAGGTGACGGGGATGGGATGGGATGGGATGGGAGTCAGCACGTCTGTGACCATTGGCGTGGGAGAGACCTGCAGGGCAACGCCGGCCCTAGGTAGGGCCCCTCCTTGACCAGGCCTCCTCGGGGACTTTGGCTGGCCAGGGACCCCCCTCTTCAGAGGGCCCGCGCAGCCTGGCCCAACGCGGACTCTGGGCCTGGACCAGGTGAGCTCTCGGATGGAGAGAGGGTCTCAGCCCAGTCCCAGGTCTGGCTCAGCGGTCCCCTCCCCCACAGCCCCTTCTGCAAGGGGCCCTGCCCCTCCCCCTGCCTTGGAATCCAGGAGGGAACAATTCTTTCCCAACAGCGGCCCCTAGCGGTGGTAGTTTGGGCTCTGAGTTTCCGCAACGGAGCCGCTTGCTTGTTCCTGGAGCTTCCTCTGTCTCTCTCCTTCCCATCAGACTTAGAGGAGAAAACAACAGTCCACGACACCATAGCAGAGGTTGTCTTCCAGCACAGCCCCCAGCCAGCAGCGTCCTACCACGCCAGCGCCCCCTTTCCTTCCCGTGGCCTCTTGGGGGCATTCGATGTGTCCATTTGGGAACCCCGCTAACCCCGGCGCCTGAGTTTCCCTGGCAGTCGACACGCTCCCGGGAGCGCACTCGGCGGGTTTCGGCAGGATGTCTACTGGCCGCACGCGTCCCGCCACGAGCACTGGGGACAACTCCCGAGTGGAGACTTCTCCCACTCATCACAGCTGTCTTACAGCTCCAGGCCTTAGGCCCCTCCCGCCAGCAGCCACGGTCTCCAGAGCAACGGAGGCGGGGCGGGGGCGGGGCGAGTCTGCCAGGGGCGGGGGGCGGGGCGCCAGGGTGCGGGGGCGGCAGGGGGCGTGGCCTGCGCGGCGGGCTTGGGCGCCTGAGCCTCGGTCCCGGCTCGGCCGGGGGAGAGGCCTGGCTGGGGCGGCACGAGAAGAGGGGGCAGGCCGGAGGCAGCGGCTGCAGCCAGAGGGGGCTTCCATCCCACAGGGCCGCTGGAGGCGCTTCTCCCGCTGCCAGGTGTCGGCACTATGGCCTGCTGCTGTGCTGACGACCATCTTCTCCTCCCTCTTAGCTGACCTGGGCAAGTCCAAGGAACTGGAGCGTAGGGCTTGCAGCTGGGCTGAGGCTCAGGTCCCAGCTGGCACGGGGCCTGTCCAGAGATTCAAGGCTCCTGCGCAGGCACAAGCCCCCAGTGCCGGGCCCGGGCTCAGCTTCAGCCAAAGGGACAGGAGAGGCGTGTGGAGGCAGGTCCCCCCTGAGACCGACTCCACCCCATGCAAGAGCACGTAGACTCAAGTCGGGCCCACTGGCAGGGCGCTGAAGCCCACAGCCTCCTGCCACCAGCGTAGACCTGGCTGTCCCCGCAGCAGCCCTCAGGAGCACCGGTGCCTGGGGCTTTATCGACTAGGCAGCTGCGCCTAGGCCAGAAGGGCTCTCTGCTTTCGTTTGCACATCTGGACAGTAGACCTGCGGCATTGCCTGCTATGGTAGCTTGGCACGACAACCAATAGGAAAATCACCTGGCTGCGTGGCGTGCTCTGGCAGAGCAAACCGTACTGAAGGTGACGAGTTCTTCCTTTTGCGTGTGCGTTTCAAACACTGGGGGTTGTGGCTCGAGTCAATGCCCAAACAACCCAGACAACTGCTTTGGACGGTCGCGAGGCCTGCTTCCAATGTCCCTGACACACGGAACACACGGACCTGTAAGCCCAATTGACCCCAGTGCCTCAAGCGAGCAGAAATGCTTTCCCCTGAAAAGCCTCACAACCCAATAGGTAAGCGGCTTCGTTCTGGGTCCCCCGAACCCGGAGACAAGGTCAATGTTCACTCGTACGGCACCACAAAGTCGGGCGAGGGGAAAAAGGGCACGCTCATGTCTGAGAGTCGCCTGTGTGCTCAGGGGCCCGCCCCTCTCATCCCAGAAAAGAAACACAGGGAAAGAGTGGACATTGACAAGGAAGGGGAAGACTCTGAGCCTCTCCTCTCTGGGAGACAGGCCTCTCCGGGCCTGGCAGGCAGCCGAGGCAGAAGCCCTCGGGCCACCGGTGAGGTGAGAAGGGCCAGGCAGAAGCCAAGCCCTCAGGCCACCTGTGGGAAAGGCCAGGTTTTCCGGTCCCCAAACGGTGGAGGTGACGGGGATGGGATGGGATGGGATGGGAGTCAGCACGTCTGTGACCATTGGTGTGGGAGAGACCTGCAGGGCAACGCCGGCCCTAGGTAGGGCCCCTCCTTGACCAGGCCTCCTCGGGGACTTTGGCTGGCCAGGGACCCCCCTCTTCAGAGGGCCCGCGCAGCCTGGCCCAACGCGGACTCTGGGCCTGGACCAGGTGAGCTCTCGGATGGAGAGAGGGTCTCAGCCCAGTCCCAGGTCTGGCTCAGGGGTCCCCTCCCCCACAGCCCCTTTTGCAAGGGGCCCTGCCCCTCCCCCTGCCTTGGAATCCAGGAGGGAACAATTCTTTCCCAACAGCGGCCCCTAGCGGTGGTAGTTTGGGCTCTGAGTTTCCGCAACGGAGCCGCTTGCTTGTTCCTGGAGCTTCCTCTGTCTCTCTCCTTCCCATCAGACTTAGAGGAGAAAACAACAGTCCACGACACCATAGCAGAGGTTGTCTTCCAGCACAGCCCCCAGCCAGCAGCGTCCTACCACGCCAGCGCCCCCTTTCCTTCCCGTGGCCTCTTGGGGGCATTCGATGTGTCCATTTGGGAACCCCGCTAACCCCGGCGCCTGAGTTTCCCTGGCAGTCGACACGCTCCCGGGAGCGCACTCGGCGGGTTTCGGCAGGATGTCTACTGGCCGCACGCGTCCCGCCACGAGCACTGGGGACAACTCCCGAGTGGAGACTTCTCCCCCGCATCACAGCTGTCTTACATCTCCAGGCCTTAGGCCCCTCCCGCCAGCAGCCACGGTCTCCAGAGCAACGGAGGCGGGGCGGGGGCGGGGCGAGTCTGCCAGGGGCGGGGGGCGGGGCGCCAGGGTGCGGGGGCGGCAGGGGGCGTGGCCTGCGCGGCGGGCTTGGGCGCCTGCGCCTCGGTCCCGGCTCGGCGGGGGGAGAGGCCTGGCTGGGGCGGCACGAGAAGAGGGGGCAGGCCGGAGGCAGCGGCTGCAGCCAGAGGCGGCTTCCATCCCACAGGGCCGCTGGAGGCGCTTCTCCCGCTGCCAGGTGTCAGCACTATGGCCTGCTGCTGTGCTGACGACCATCTTCTCCTCCCTCTTAGCTGACCTGGGCAAGTCCAAGGAACTGGAGCGTAGGGCTTGCAGCTGGGCTGAGGCTCAGGTCCCAGCTGGCACGGGGCCTGTCCAGAGATTCAAGGCTCCTGCGCAGGCACAAGCCCCCAGTGCCGGGCCCGGGCTCAGCTTCAGCCAAAGGGACAGGAGAGGCGTGTGGAGGCAGGTCCCCCCTGAGACCGACTCCACCCCATGCAAGAGCACGTAGACTCAAGTCGGGCCCACTGGCAGGGCGCTGAAGCCCACAGCCTCCTGCCACCAGCGTAGACCTGGCTGTCCCCGCAGCAGCCCTCAGGAGCACCGGTGCCTGGGGCTTTATCGACTAGGCAGCTGCGCCTAGGCCAGAAGGGCTCTCTGCTTTCGTTTGCACATCTGGACAGTAGACCTGTGGCATTGCCTGCTATGGTAGCTTGGCACGACAACCAATAGGAAAATCACCTGGCTGCGTGGCGTGCTCTGGCAGAGCAAACCGTACTGAAGATGACGAGTTCTTCCTTTTGCGTGTGCGTTTCAAACACTGGGGCTTGTGGCTCGAGTCAATGCCCAAACAACCCAGACAACTGCTTTGGACGGTCGCGAGGCCTGCTTCCAATGTCCCTGACACACGGAACACACGGACCTGTAAGCCCAATTGACCCCAGTGCCTCAAGCGAGCAGAAATGCTTTCCCCTGAAAAGCCTCACAACCCAATAGGTAAGCGGCTTCGTTCTGGGCCCCCCGAACCCGGAGACAAGATCAATGTTCACTCGTACGGCACCACAAAGTCGGGCGAGGGGAAAAAGGGCACGCTCATGTCTGAGTGCTGCGGCTTGCTCGGTCGGTAGAGGTGGGGTCTGGCTGCGGACGAGGGGTCGGTCCAGCTCTGGACGAGGGGTCGGTCCCGCTTGAGACGAGGGGTCGGTCCCACTTGGGACGAGGGGTCGGTCCGGCAGCAGACGAGGGATCGGTCTCACAAGGGGTGGCGCGGTTCGGCTGACGGGGTCGCCCGGCGAAGCCGGCGACGAAGGGGTCGCCCGGCGAAGCCGGCGACGAAGGGGTCGCCCGGAGAAGCCGGCGACGAAGGGGTCGCCCGGCGAAGCCGGCGACGAAGGGGTCGCCCGGAGAAGCAGGCGACGAACTGGGGACAAGGGAGGCCAGGCCCTTGTCGGGGGCTCTCAGGACTGGAGGGCGCACGGCAGAAGAACCACCGCGGAGACAAGGTAAACACGCAAGTCCACTTTACTGAGGGAGAGGCAACAGTTTTATAGGGGCTGGGGAAGGCTGATTGGTCGAAGCCACGCCCTGTTCTGATTGGTTGCCGGCAAAAGGTCAGTGGGCGGTACTGGACGGGGGAGGGGTGGTGGTTAGGGATTGGCTGTCGCTGTTGCTGGGGGAAGGGGCAGGGTTTAGGGATTGGTGGCTGCTGTTGCTGGGGTGGAGGGCAGACTTGAGTTTCCCGCCCACGCCTGGCTGTTGCTGCTGTCGGGGGAAGGGAAAAGGGCGGGCTGGATTTTTCCGCCCACACCTGGCTGTTGCTGCTGTCGGGGGAGGGGAAAAGGGCAGACTGGAATTTTCCGCCCTGCGCCTGCACAGGGAGAAAGAAGGCATCGTGTGGCGCCATCCGGGAGGAGGGGCGGCCGCGGAAGCATGGCTGCCGAGAAGGGGAGACCCGAGGGCACTCTGCGCCCATGCCGAGCTTCCTTCAGGGGTGGCGGTGAGTTCGACCAGCCACCCTATTATGGGGGCAGCGGCTTGGCCTACCGCGGCCGCTCCCCCGCCAGGCCAGCAAACCACGCTTCAGCCCGAGGGGTGACCGCATTTCCCCCTTCTTTTCAAATAAGGACCAGGATGGCAGCAGCAACAAGTAGCTGAGGCCCAAGAGGCAGTAAGCAATGAGGGAAGCGGGGCTGAAGAGGGAGGTGAGTATGACGGGAATACAAATGTACAATTTGAGGGGCAGTATCTTGCCGTTGCAAGCAAGGGTGGCCAATGTCCAATTCTTGTTGATCTCGGCGGCTATAAGATCTATCTGTTGTTAAAAGCCCCGAATGACAGCGCGTTACAGGTAGTTGATCTCTTCTTGGCGGCGAAGAGCAGTAGAGGCAGACTGTGTGATGGTCTGGAGGATCGCAGCGGTGAGGACAAGTCGCGTCAGGGCACCAGTGACGGTGGTGGCGGCAGCGTCGGGAGTGGTGGAGACGAAGGCGAGGACAATAAGAAGGCCAAAGTCTTCACGGGCGCGAGAGAGGCCGATGTTAATGGGGCAGGCCGACATGGGGTGGCCCAATCTGCAACGCAGTAGGGGTTCAAGCGAAAAAAGGAGGGGGGCGGGGGACGAGAAAGGACGCTTTGGATGGCTGAGAAGAGGAGTGAGGTCGAGACAGGAGGAAGCTCCGCAGAAGTATGGGGAGGCAAGAGCAGAAGCATTATTGGATGCTAGGAAGCAGGCCGCGGGCCGGGGAAAGCGGGTTGCGGGCCGTTTAGCAGGGCTGGAGCTGCTTGAGAGCGATGGCGGCATGGGGGGCCGTGGTTACAATCTTCTGGGGTGGTAGTGGCTAGACAGATGGCGGAAAATATTATCAAGAAAGCAAAGGTTATGAGAAAGAAATAGAGTATTAAAGGCTGTGGGGGAAGTGAGAAGATCATTTAGAGGATAGGGTTGAGAATGGTATGTTTAAGACAGAAGCTTTGTGGTTTGTAGGAGACTGCTTTATAAACGAAGGAGAATGAGGGCAGTAAGTATAGTAACGATAGATAGGAAGATGACAGTGAGGAGGAGTCTTTGTTTAAGGTTTCAATCGTCCGGCGCAACAGTGGCTAGGCCGATAGCGAGGGGTGTTGCTAAGTAGACAATGGCTGCAAAGACAAAATCATCCTCTGTTTCCTTAAGAATAACTTTTCTTTAAATACTTAGTAGCATGCAATATTAGAAACCGTTTCCTAAAAGCAAGTTGGCAGGGGAGCTTGGTTGCTGTTAATCTTTCCTGTTATAAAATTACCTTTTATTATTATTATCATCAATTTAGTTTTATATATATATATTTAAGAATGACCTTTTGGAATTAGCCATTTAATACCTTAATGTAAACTATTGAAGATAAATTTTATCTTTACAGAACACATTCCCTTACGTAAAGTTATCACAATACCTTTTACACTTGCCGCATGCAAATTAAATTTCAAGAGTTTATGAAAAATTAGCCATCTTACTTTAGGACAAAATACGTCTTTTTGCAAAACTTATTACATTTCCGTTAGCATTTTTACAAACTTTTAACCTTTTTAATATTCATATAAGTTTTACATTCTTTATATTATCCTGTGAAGAAAAATAAGTTATTCATTTTAATCTAGGCAAGAACAACTTTTTATGAAGACGTATAGTTAATTTTGTTAATTAAGACTTACAATTTTTTTTTAAATTGTAGATATCTTATTAACATTTAAACTTATATATTAATATAATAAACTTAAGTATTAATATAAGCGCTTATTTAATTTTTGGCCATTTGAATAGAGCTCTTTTAAAGATTTCCAGTAATTTATATTTACCATCCGGAGGTATCACAATATACATTGACATTGAACGAACAGACAGACAAACACAGAACAATTACAACACATTAACAGAAATATATAATTTATTTACAGTTGACTCATAACTCTTACTTTCTTGGTATAGCTGCTTTTAAATCCTTTTTTATATAGCATATCATAGATTATAAGCTGTTTGAAAGAGATCTTACACCGGTGAGTGTCTAGGAGACCGGCGAGGGCCCGAACTTGTGGGGCTTGCTTAGCAGATAGGATGTTACCCATTGCTAATGGCCTTTTGGAGCCGATAAGAAAAGGGGCCCTTACCTTGAGAGCGCGGCGATGGGAGCCGAGGTGCGCGGTGAGACGAGGGGTCGGAGCCGGTGGGGCTCTGACGGTGGTCGCGGGCCAAGAGAAGGCCCCGACGAGGGGAGGGCGGGACGACGAGCAGTGGAGCAAGGCAAAGGGGAGCAAGCGCAGAAGGGAGGAGGCAGAGGTGAAGGCAGGGGTGGAGGTGCTCAGGCACGTGCTCCTGAGAGTTTTATTGGCGCCTCTTAATCATAGCGGGTCGGTATAAGCCCCCGACATGGAAGGAGAAAGCCATCCAGCGATTCTCCCAGACCGCCGTGGATCATATGAGGTCACCAAGGTTCAGGAGCAGCAATGCAGAGTGAAAAGATAGGGGTGAGAAGAGAGGAGAGCGTAGGGCTATGGTAGGATTACTTCAGACGTGCAAGCGCACGCTCCCGAGAAATCCAAGGCTCCTCTTAATCATAGCGGGTCGGTATAAGCCCCCGACATGGAAGGAGAAAGCCATCCAGCGATTCTCCCAGACCGCCGTGGATCGTATGAGGTAGCCAAGGCTCAGGTAGCAGCAATGTTGCACGAGAGAAGTCCCAAGGTGAGAAGAGGGGAGGGCGTAGGGCTGTGGTAGGATTACTTCAGACGTGCAAGTGCACGCTCCCGAGAAATCCAAGGCTCCTCTTAATCATAGCGGGTCGGTATAAGCCCCCGACATGGAAGGAGAAAGCCATCCAGCGATTCTCCCAGACCGCCGTGGATCGTATGAGGTAGCCAAGGCTCAGGTAGCAGCAATGTTGCACGAGAGAAGTCCCACGGTGAGAAGAGAGGAGGGGGGGGGGCGTCAGGTTATGGAGTGAGGCTGTGGTGGAGTTGCCTTGCCCCACGTTGTGCTGTGGTGGGGTTGCCTTGCCCCACGTTGGGCGCCAACTGCTGCGGCTTGCTCGGTCGGTAGAGGTGGGGTCTGGCTGCGGACGAGGGGTCGGTCCAGCTCTGGACGAGGGGTCGGTCCCGCTTGAGACGAGGGGTCGGTCCCACTTGGGACGAGGGGTCGGTCCGGCAGCAGACGAGGGATCGGTCTCACAAGGGGTGGCGCGGTTCGGCTGACGGGGTCACCCGGCGAAGCCGGCGACGAAGGGGTCGCCCGGCGAAGCCGGCGACGAAGGGGTCGCCCGGAGAAGCCGGCGACGAAGGGATCGCCCGGCGAAGCCGGCGACGAAGGGGTCGCCCGGAGAAGCAGGCGACGAACTGGGGACAAGGGAGGCCAGGCCCTTGTCGGGGGCTCTCAGGACTGGAGGGCGCACGGCAGAAGAACCACCGCGGAGACAAGGTAAACACGCAAGTCCACTTTACTGAGGGAGAGGCAACAGTTTTATAGGGGCTGGGGAAGGCTGATTGGTCGAAGCCACGCCCTGTTCTGATTGGTTGCCGGCAAAAGGTCAGTGGGCGGTACTGGACGGGGGAGGGGTGGTGGTTAGGGATTGGCTGTCGCTGTTGCTGGGGGAAGGGGCAGGGTTTAGGGATTGGTGGCTGCTGTTGCTGGGGTGGAGGGCAGACTTGAGTTTCCCGCCCACGCCTGGCTGTTGCTGCTGTCGGGGGAAGGGAAAAGGGCGGGCTGGATTTTTCCGCCCACACCTGGCTGTTGCTGCTGTCGGGGGAGGGGAAAAGGGCAGACTGGAATTTTCCGCCCTGCGCCTGCACAGGGAGAAAGAAGGCATCGTGTGGCGCCATCCGGGAGGAGGGGCGGCCGCGGAAGCATGGCTGCCGAGAAGGGGAGACCCGAGGGCACTCTGCGCCCATGCCGAGCTTCCTTCAGGGGTGGCGGTGAGTTCGACCAGCCACCCTATTATGGGGGCAGCGGCTTGGCCTACCGCGGCCGCTCCCCCGCCAGGCCAGCAAACCACGCTTCAGCCCGAGGGGTGACCGCATCTGAGAGTCGCCTGTGTGCTCAGGGGCCCGCCCCTCTCATCCCAGAAAAGAAACACAGGGAAAGAGTGGACATTGACAAGGAAGGGGAAGACTCTGAGCCTCTCCTCTCTGGGAGACAGGCCTCTCCGGGCCTGGCAGGCAGCCGAGGCAGAAGCCCTCGGGCCACCGGTGAGGTGAGAAGGGCCAGGCAGAAGCCAAGCCCTCAGGCCACCTGTGGGAAAGGCCAGGTTTTCCGGTCCCCAAACGGTGGAGGTGACGGGGATGGGATGGGATGGGATGGGAGTCAGCACGTCTGTGACCATTGGCGTGGGAGAGACCTGCAGGGCAACGCCGGCCCTAGGTAGGGCCCCTCCTTGACCAGGCCTCCTCGGGGACTTTGGCTGGCCAGGGACCCCCCTCTTCAGAGGGCCCGCGCAGCCTGGCCCAACGCGGACTCTGGGCCTGGACCAGGTGAGCTCTCGGATGGAGAGAGGGTCTCAGCCCAGTCCCAGGTCTGGCTCAGGGGTCCCCTCCCCCACAGCCCCTTCTGCAAGGGGCCCTGCCCCTCCCTCTGCCTTGGAATCCAGGAGGGAACAATTCTTTCCCAACAGCGGCCCCTAGCGGTGGTAGTTTGGGCTCTGAGTTTCCGCAACGGAGCCGCTTGCTTGTTCCTGGAGCTTCCTCTGTCTCTCTCCTTCCCATCAGACTTAGAGGAGAAAACAACAGTCCACGACACCATAGCAGAGGTTGTCTTCCAGCACAGCCCCCAGCCAGCAGCGTCCTACCACGCCAGCGCCCCCTTTCCTTCCCGTGGCCTCTTGGGGGCATTCGATGTGTCCATTTGGGAACCCCGCTAACCCCGGCGCCTGAGTTTCCCTGGCAGTCGACACGCTCCGGGGAGCGCACTCGGCGGGTTTCGGCAGGATGTCTACTGGCCGCACGCGTCCCGCCACGAGCACTGGGGACAACTCCCGAGTGGAGACTTCTCCCCCTCATCACAGCTGTCTTACAGCTCCAGGCCTTAGGCCCCTTCCGCCAGCAGCCACGGTCTCCAGAGCAATGGAGGCGGGGCGGGGGCGGGGCGAGTCTGCCAGGGGCGGGGGGCGGGGCGCCAGGGTGCGGGGGCGGCAGGGGGCGTGGCCTGCACGGCGGGCTTGGGCGCCTGCGCCTCGGTCCCGGCTCGGCGGGGGGAGAGGCCTGGCTGGGGCGGCACGAGAAGAGGGGGCAGGCCGGAGGCAGCGGCTGCAGCCAGAGGGGGCTTCCATCCCACAGGGCCGCTGGAGGCGCTTCTCCCGCTGCCAGGTGTCGGCACTATGGCCTGCTGCTGTGCTGACGACCATCTTCTCCTCCCTCTTAGCTGACCTGGGCAAGTCCAAGGAACTGGAGAGTAGGGCTTGCAGCTGGGCTGAGGCTCAGGTCCCAGCTGGCACGGGGCCTGTCCAGAGATTCAAGGCTCCTGCGCAGGCACAAGCCCCCAGTGCCGGGCCCGGGCTCAGCTTCAGCCAAAGGGACAGGAGAGGCGTGTGGAGGCAGGTCCCCCCTGAGACCGACTCCACCCCATGCAAGAGCACGTAGACTCAAGTCGGGCCCACTGGCAGGGCGCTGAAGCCCACAGCCTCCTGCCACCAGCGTAGACCTGGCTGTCCCCGCAGCAGCCCTCAGGAGCACCGGTGCCTGGGGCTTTATCGACTAGGCAGCTGCGCCTAGGCCAGAAGGGCTCTCTGCTTTCGTTTGCACATCTGGACAGTAGACCTGCGGCATTGCCTGCTATGGTAGCTTGGCACGACAACCAATAGGAAAATCACCTGGCTGCGTGGCGTGCTCTGGCAGAGCAAACCGTACTGAAGGTGACGAGTTCTTCCTTTTGCGTGTGCGTTTCTAACACTGGGGGTTGTGGCTCGAGTCAATGCCCAAACAACCCAGACAACTGCTTTGGACGGTCGCGAGGCCTGCTTCCAATGTCCCTGACACACGGAACACACGGACCTGTAAGCCCAATTGACCCCAGTGCCTCAAGCGAGCAGAAATGCTTTCCCCTGAAAAGCCTCACAACCCAATAGGTAAGCGGCTTCGTTCTGGGCCCCCCGAACCCGGAGACAAGGTCAATGTTCACTCGTACGGCACCACAAAGTCGGGCGAGGGGAAAAAGGGCACGCTCATGTCTGAGAGTCGCCTGTGTGCTCAGGGGCCCGCCCCTCTCATCCCAGAAAAGAAACACAGGGAAAGAGTGGACATTGACAAGGAAGGGGAAGACTCTGAGCCTCTCCTCTCTGGGAGACAGGCCTCTCCGGGCCTGGCAGGCAGCCGAGGCAGAAGCCCTCGGGCCACCGGTGAGGTGAGAAGGGCCAGGCAGAAGCCAAGCCCTCAGGCCACCTGTGGGAAAGGCCAGGTTTTCCGGTCCCCAAACGGTGGAGGTGACGGGGATGGGATGGGATGTAATGGGAGTCAGCACGTCTGTGACCATTGGCGTGGGAGAGACCTGCAGGGCAACGCCGGCCCTAGGTAGGGCCCCTCCTTGACCAGGCCTCCTCGGGGACTTTGGCTGGCCAGGGACCCCCCTCTTCAGAGGGCCCGCGCAGCCTGGCCCAACGCGGACTCTGGGCCTGGACCAGGTGAGCTCTCGGATGGAGAGAGGGTCTCAGCCCAGTCCCAGGTCTGGCTCAGGGGTCCCCTCCCCCACAGCCCCTTCTGCAAGGGGCCCTGCCCCTCCCCCTGCCTTGGAATCCAGGAGGGAACAATTCTTTCCCAACAGCGGCCCCTAGCGGTGGTAGTTTGGGCTCTGAGTTTCCGCAACGGAGCCGCTTGCTTGTTCCTGGAGCTTCCTCTGTCTCTCTCCTTCCCATCAGACTTAGAGGAGAAAACAACAGTCCACGACACCATAGCAGAGGTTGTCTTCCAGCACAGCCCCCAGCCAGCAGCGTCCTGCCACGCCAGCGCCCCCTTTCCTTCCCGTGGCCTCTTGGGGGCATTCGATGTGTCCATTTGGGAACCCCGCTAACCCCGGCGCCTGAGTTTCCCTGGCAGTCGACACGCTCCCGGGAGCGCACTCCGCGGGTTTCGGCAGGATGTCTACTGGCCGCACGCGTCCCGCCACGAGCACTGGGGACAACTCCCGAGTGGAGACTTCTCCCCCGCATCACAGCTGTCTTACAGCTCCAGGCCTTAGGCCCCTCCCTCCAGCAGCCACGGTCTCGAGAGCAACGGAGGCGGGGCGGGGGCGGGGCGAGTCTGCCAGGGGCGGGGGTCGGGGCGCCAGGGGGCGGGGGCGGCAGGGGGCGTGGCCTGCGCGGCGGGCTTGGGCGCCTGCGCCTCGGTCCCGGCTCGGCGGGGGGAGAGGCCTGGCTGGGGCGGCACGAGAAGAGGGGGCAGGCCGGAGGCAGCGGCTGCAGCCAGAGGGGGCTTCCATCCCACAGGGCCGCTGGAGGCGCTTCTCCCGCTGCCAGGTGTCGGCACTATGGCCTGCTGCTGTGCTGACGACCATCTTCTCCTCCCTCTTAGCTGACCTGGGCAAGTCCAAGGAACTGGAGCGTAGGGCTTGCAGCTGGGCTGAGGCTCAGGTCCCAGCTGGCACGGGGCCTGTCCAGAGATTCAAGGCTCCTGCGCAGGCACAAGCCCCCAGTGCCGGGCCCGGGCTCAGCTTCAGCCAAAGGGACAGGAGAGGCGTGTGGAGGCAGGTCCCCCCTGAGACCGACTCCACCCCATGCAAGAGCACGTAGACTCAAGTCGGGCCCACTGGCAGGGCGCTGAAGCCCACAGCCTCCTGCCACCAGCGTAGACCTGGCTGTCCCCGCAGCAGCCCTCAGGAGCACCGGTGCCTGGGGCTTTATCGACTAGGCAGCTGCGCCTAGGCCAGAAGGGCTCTCTGCTTTCGTTTGCACATCTGGACAGTAGACCTGCGGCATTGCCTGCTATGGTAGCTTGGCACGACAACCAATAGGAAAATCACCTGGCTGCGTGGCGTGCTCTGGCAGAGCAAACCGTACTGAAGATGACGAGTTCTTCCTTTTGCGTGTGCGTTTCTAACACTGGGGGTTGTGGCTCGAGTCAATGCCCAAACAACCCAGACAACTGCTTTGGACGGTCGCGAGGCCTGCTTCCAATGTCCCTGACACACGGAACACACGGACCTGTAAGCCCAATTGACCCCAGTGCCTCAAGCGAGCAGAAATGCTTTCCCCTGAAAAGCCTCACAACCCAATAGGTAAGCGGCTTCGTTCTGGGCCCCCCGAACCCGGAGACAAGGTCAATGTTCACTCGTACGGCACCACAAAGTCGGGCGAGGGGAGAAAGGGCACGCTCATGTCTGAGAGTCGCCTGTGTGCTCAGGGGCCCGCCCCTCTCATCCCAGAAAAGAAACACAGGGAAAGAGTGGACATTGACAAGGAAGGGGAAGACTCTGAGCCTCTCCTCTCTGGGAGACAGGCCTCTCCGGGCCTGGCAGGCAGCCGAGGCAGAAGCCCTCGGGCCACCGGTGAGGTGAGAAGGGCCAGGCAGAAGCCAAGCCCTCAGGCCACCTGTGGGAAAGGCCAGGTTTTCCGGTCCCAAAACGGTGGAGGTGACGGGGATGGGATGGGATGGGATGGGAGTCAGCACGTCTGTGACCATTGGCGTGGGAGAGACCTGCAGGGCAACGCCGGCCCTAGGTAGGGCCCCTCCTTGACCAGGCCTCCTCGGGGACTTTGGCTGGCCAGGGACCCCCCTCTTCAGAGGGCCCGCGCAGCCTGGCCCAACGCGGACTCTGGGCCTGGACCAGGTGAGCTCTCGGATGGAGAGAGGGTCTCAGCCCAGTCCCAGGTCTGGCTCAGGGGTCCCCTCCCCCACAGCCCCTTCTGCAAGGGGCCCTGCCCCTCCCCCTGCCTTGGAATCCAGGAGGGAACAATTCTTTCCCAACAGCGGCCCCTAGCGGTGGTAGTTTGGGCTCTGAGTTTCCGCAATGGAGCCGCTTGCTTGTTCCTGGAGCTTCCTCTGTCTCTCTCCTTCCCATCAGACTTAGAGGAGAAAACAAGAGTCCACGACACCATAGCAGAGGTTGTCTTCCAGCACAGCCCCCAGCCAGCAGCGTCCTACCACGCCAGCGCCCCCTTTCCTTCCCGTGGCCTCTTGGGGGCATTCGATGTGTCCATTTGGGAACCCCGCTAACCCCGGCGCCTGAGTTTCCCTGGCAGTCGACACGCTCCCGGGAGCGCACTCGGCGGGTTTCGGCAGGATGTCTACTGGCCGCACGCGTCCCGCCACGAGCACTGGGGACAACTCCCGAGTGGAGACTTCTCCCCCTCATCACAGCTGTCTTACAGCTCCAGGCCTTAGGCCCCTCCCGCCAGCAGCCACGGTCTCCAGAGCAACGGAGGCGGGGCGGGGGCGGGGCGAGTCTGCCAGGGGCGGGGGGCGGGGCGCCAGGGTGCGGGGGCGGCAGGGGGCGTGGCCTGCGCGGCGGGCTTGGGCGCCTGCGCCTCGGTCCCGGCTCGGCGGGGGGAGAGGCCTGGCTGGGGCGGCACGAGAAGAGGGGGCAGGCCGGAGGCAGCGGCTGCAGCCAGAGGGGGCTTCCATCCCACAGGGCCGCTGGAGGCGCTTCTCCCGCTGCCAGGTGTCGGCACTATGGCCTGCTGCTGTGCTGACGACCATCTTCTCCTCCCTCTTAGCTGACCTGGGCAAGTCCAAGGAACTGGAGCGTAGGGCTTGCAGCTGGGCTGAGGCTCAGGTCCCAGCTGGCACGGGGCCTGTCCAGAGATTCAAGGCTCCTGCGCAGGCACAAGCCCCCAGTGCCGGGCCCGGGCTCAGCTTCAGCCAAAGGGACAGGAGAGGCGTGTGGAGGCAGGTCCCCCCTGAGACCGACTCCACCCCATGCAAGAGCACGTAGACTCAAGTCGGGCCCACTGGCAGGGCGCTGAAGCCCACAGCCTCCTGCCACCAGCGTAGACCTGGCTGTCCCCGCAGCAGCCCTCAGGAGCACCGGTGCCTGGGGCTTTATCGACTAGGCAGCTGCGCCTAGGCCAGAAGGGCTCCCTGCTTTCGTTTGCACATCTGGACAGTAGACCTGCGGCATTGCCTGCTATGGTAGCTTGGCACGACAACCAATAGGAAAATCACCTGGCTGCGTGGCGTGCTCTGGCAGAGCAAACCGTACTGAAGGTGACGAGTTCTTCCTTTTGCGTGTGCGTTTCAAACACTGGGGGTTGTGGCTCGAGTCAATGCCCAAACAACCCAGACAACTGCTTTGGACGGTCGCGAGGCCTGCTTCCAATGTCCCTGACACACGGAACACACGGACCTGTAAGCCCAATTGACCCCAGTGCCTCAAGCGAGCAGAAATGCTTTCCCCTGAAAAGCCTCACAACCCAATAGGTAAGCGGCTTCGTTCTGGGCCCCCCGAACCCGGAGACAAGGTCAATGTTCACTCGTAGGGCACCACAAAGTCGGGCGAGGGGAAAAAGGGCACGCTCATGTCTGAGAGTCGCCTGTGTGCTCAGGGGTCCGCCCCTCTCATCCCAGAAAAGAAACACAGGGAAAGAGTGGACATTGACAAGGAAGGGGAAGACTCTGAGCCTCTCCTCTCTGGGAGACAGGCCTCTCCGGGCCTGGCAGGCAGCCGAGGCAGAAGCCCTCGGGCCACCGGTGAGGTGAGAAGGGCCAGGCAGAAGCCAAGCCCTCAGGCCACCTGTGGGAAAGGCCAGGTTTTCCGGTCCCAAAACGGTGGAGGTGACGGGGATGGGATGGGATGGGATGGGAGTCAGCACGTCTGTGACCATTGGTGTGGGAGAGACCTGCAGGGCAACGCCGGCCCTAGGTAGGGCCCCTCCTTCACCAGGCCTCCTCGGGGACTTTGGCTGGCCAGGGACCCCCCTCTTCAGAGGGCCCGCGCAGCCTGGCCCAACGCGGACTCTGGGCGTGGACCAGGTGAGCTCTCGGATGGAGAGAGGGTCTCAGCCCAGTCCCAGGTCTGGCTCAGCGGTCCCCTCCCCCACAGCCCCTTCTGCAAGGGGCCCTGCCCCTCCCCCTGCCTTGGAATCCAGGAGGGAACAATTCTTTCCCAACAGCGGCCCCTAGCGGTGGTAGTTTGGGCTCTGAGTTTCCGCAACGGAGCCGCTTGCTTGTTCCTGGAGCTTCCTCTGTCTCTCTCCTTCCCATCAGACTTAGAGGAGAAAACAACAGTCCACGACACCATAGCAGAGGTTGTCTTCCAGCACAGCCCCCAGCCAGCAGCGTCCTACCACGCCAGCGCCCCCTTTCCTTCCCGTGGCCTCTTGGGGGCATTCGATGTGTCCATTTGGGAACCCCGCTAACCCCGGCGCCTGAGTTTCCCTGGCAGTCGACACGCTCCCGGGAGCGCACTCGGCGGGTTTCGGCAGGATGTCTACTGGCCGCACGCGTCCCGCCACGAGCACTGGGGACAACTCCCGAGTGGAGACTTCTCCCACTCATCACAGCTGTCTTACAGCTCCAGGCCTTAGGCCCCTCCCGCCAGCAGCCACGGTCTCCAGAGCAACGGAGGCGGGGCGGGGGCGGGGCGAGTCTGCCAGGGGCGGGGGGCGGGGCGCCAGGGTGCGGGGGCGGCAGGGGGCGTGGCCTGCGCGGCGGGCTTGGGCGCCTGCGCCTCGGTCCCGGCTCGGCGGGGGGAGAGGCCTGGCTGGGGCGGCACGAGAAGAGGGGGCAGGCCGGAGGCAGCGGCTGCAGCCAGAGGCGGCTTCCATCCCACAGGGCCGCTGGAGGCGCTTCTCCCGCTGCCAGGTGTCAGCACTATGGCCTGCTGCTGTGCTGACGACCATCTTCTCCTCCCTCTTAGCTGACCTGGGCAAGTCCAAGGAACTGGAGCGTAGGGCTTGCAGCTGGGCTGAGGCTCAGGTCCCAGCTGGCACGGGGCCTGTCCAGAGATTCAAGGCTCCTGCGCAGGCACAAGCCCCCAGTGCCGGGCCCGGGCTCAGCTTCAGCCAAAGGGACAGGAGAGGCGTGTGGAGGCAGGTCCCCCCTGAGACCGACTCCACCCCATGCAAGAGCACGTAGACTCAAGTCGGGCCCACTGGCAGGGCGCTGAAGCCCACAGCCTCCTGCCACCAGCGTAGACCTGGCTGTCCCCGCAGCAGCCCTCAGGAGCACCGGTGCCTGGGGCTTTATCGACTAGGCAGCTGCGCCTAGGCCAGAAGGGCTCTCTGCTTTCGTTTGCACATCTGGACAGTAGACCTGCGGCATTGCCTGCTATGGTAGCTTGGCACGACAACCAATAGGAAAATCACCTGGCTGCGTGGCGTGCTCTGGCAGAGCAAACCGTACTGAAGGTGACGAGTTCTTCCTTTTGCGTGTGCGTTTCAAACACTGGGGCTTGTGGCTCGAGTCAATGCCCAAACAACCCAGACAACTGCTTTGGACGGTCGCGAGGCCTGCTTCCAATGTCCCTGACACACGGAACACACGGACCTGTAAGCCCAATTGACCCCAGTGCCTCAAGCGAGCAGAAATGCTTTCCCCTGAAAAGCCTCACAACCCAATAGGTAAGCGGCTTCGTTCTGGGCCCCCCGAACCCGGAGACAAGGTCAATGTTCACTCGTACGGCACCACAAAGTCGGGCGAGGGGAAAAAGGGCACGCTCATGTCTGAGAGTCGCCTGTGTGCTCAGGGGCCCGCCCCTCTCATCCCAGAAAAGAAACACAGGGAAAGAGTGGACATTGACAAGGAAGGGGAAGACTCTGAGCCTCTCCTCTCTGGGAGACAGGCCTCTCCGGGCCTGGCAGGCAGCCGAGGCAGAAGCCCTCAGGCCACCGGTGAGGTGAGAAGGGCCAGGCAGAAGCCAAGCCCTCAGGCCACCTGTGGGAAAGGCCAGGTTTTCCGGTCCCAAAACGGTGGAGGTGACGGGGATGGGATGGGATGGGATGGGAGTCAGCACGTCTGTGACCATTGGCGTGGGAGAGACCTGCAGGGCAACGCCGGCCCTAGGTAGGGCCCCTCCTTGACCAGGCCTCCTCGGGGACTTTGGCTGGCCAGGGACCCCCCTCTTCAGAGGGCCCGCGCAGCCTGGCCCAACGCGGACTCTGGGCCTGGACCAGGTGAGCTCTCGGATGGAGAGAGGGTCTCAGCCCAGTCCCAGGTCTGGCTCAGGGGTCCCCTCCCCCACAGCCCCTTCTGCAAGGGGCCCTGCCCCTCCCCCTGCCTTGGAATCCAGGAGGGAACAATTCGTTCCCAACAGCGGCCCCTAGCGGTGGTAGTTTGGGCTCTGAGTTTCCGCAACGGAGCCGCTTGCTTGTTCCTGGAGCTTCCTCTGTCTCTCTCCTTCCCATCAGACTTAGAGGAGAAAACAACAGTCCACGACACCATAGCAGAGGTTGTCTTCCAGCACAGCCCCCAGCCAGCAGCGTCCTACCACGCCAGCGCCCCCTTTCCTTCCCGTGGCCTCTTGGGGGCATTCGATGTGTCCATTTGGGAACCCCGCTAACCCCGGCGCCTGAGTTTCCCTGGCAGTCGACACGCTCCCGGGAGCGCACTCGGCGGGTTTCGGCAGGATGTCTACTGGCCGCACGCGTCCCGCCACGAGCACTGGGGACAACTCCCGAGTGGAGACTTCTCCCCCTCATCACAGCTGTCTTACAGCTCCAGGCCTTAGGCCCCTCCCGCCAGCAGCCACGGTCTCCAGAGCAATGGAGGCGGGGCGGGGGCGGGGCGAGTCTGCCAGGGGCGGGGGGCGGGGCGCCAGGGTGCGGGGGCGGCAGGGGGCGTGGCCTGCACGGCGGGCTTGGGCGCCTGCGCCTCGGTACCGACTCGGCGGGGGGAGAGGCCTGGCTGGGGCGGCACGAGAAGAGGGGGCAGGCCGGAGGCAGCGGCTGCAGCCAGAGGGGGCTTCCATCCCACAGGGCCGCTGGAGGCGCTTCTCCCGCTGCCAGGTGTCGGCACTATGGCCTGCTGCTGTGCTGACGACCATCTTCTCCTCCCTCTTAGCTGACCTGGGCAAGTCCAAGGAACTGGAGCGTAGGGCTTGCAGCTGGGCTGAGGCTCAGGTCCCAGCTGGCACGGGGCCTGTCCAGAGATTCAAGGCTCCTGCGCAGGCACAAGCCCCCAGTGCCGGGCCCGGGCTCAGCTTCAGCCAAAGGGACAGGAGAGGCGTGTGGAGGCAGGTCCCCCCTGAGACCGACTCCACCCCATGCAAGAGCACGTAGACTCAAGTCGGGCCCACTGGCAGGGCGCTGAAGCCCACAGCCTCCTGCCACCAGCGTAGACCTGGCTGTCCCCGCAGCAGCCCTCAGGAGCACCGGTGCCTGGGGCTTTATCGACTAGGCAGCTGCGCCTAGGCCAGAAGGGCTCTCTGCTTTCGTTTGCACATCTGGACAGTAGACCTGCGGCATTGCCTGCTATGGTAGCTTGGCACGACAACCAATAGGAAAATCACCTGGCTGCGTGGCGTGCTCTGGCAGAGCAAACCGTACTGAAGGTGACGAGTTCTTCCTTTTGCGTGTGCGTTTCAAACACTGGGGGTTGTGGCTCGAGTCAATGCCCAAACAACCCAGACAACTGCTTTGGACGGTCGCGAGGCCTGCTTCCAATGTCCCTGACACACGGAACACACGGACCTGTAAGCCCAATTGACCCCAGTGCCTCAAGCGAGCAGAAATGCTTTCCCCTGAAAAGCCTCACAACCCAATAGGTAAGCGGCTTCGTTCTGGGCCCCCCGAACCCGGAGACAAGGTCAATGTTCACTCGTAGGGCACCACAAAGTCGGGCGAGGGGAAAAAGGGCACGCTCATGTCTGAGAGTCGCCTGTGTGCTCAGGGGCCCGCCCCTCTCATCCCAGAAAAGAAACACAGGGAAAGAGTGGACATTGACAAGGAAGGGGAAGACTCTGAGCCTCTCCTCTCTGGGAGACAGGCCTCTCCGGGCCTGGCAGGCAGCCGAGGCAGAAGCCCTCGGGCCACCGGTGAGGTGAGAAGGGCCAGGCAGAAGCCAAGCCCTCAGGCCACCTGTGGGAAAGGCCAGGTTTTCCGGTCCCAAAACGGTGGAGGTGACGGGGATGGGATGGGATGGGATGGGAGTCAGCACGTCTGTGACCATTGGCGTGGGAGAGACCTGCAGGGCAACGCCGGCCCTAGGTAGGGCCCCTCCTTGACCAGGCCTCCTCGGGGACTTTGGCTGGCCAGGGACCCCCCTCTTCAGAGGGCCCGCGCAGCCTGGCCCAACGCGGACTCTGGGCCTGGACCAGGTGAGCTCTCGGATGGAGAGAGGGTCTCAGCCCAGTCCCAGGTCTGGCTCAGGGGTCCCCTCCCCCACAGCCCCTTCTGCAAGGGGCCCTGCCCCTCCCCCTGCCTCGGAATCCAGGAGGGAACAATTCTTTCCCAACAGCGGCCCCTAGCGGTGGTAGTTTGGGCTCTGAGTTTCCGCAACGGAGCCGCTTGCTTGTTCCTGGAGCTTCCTCTGTCTCTCTCCTTCCCATCAGACTTAGAGGAGAAAACAACAGTCCACGACACCATAGCAGAGGTTGTCTTCCAGCACAGCCCCCAGCCAGCAGCGTCCTACCACGCCAGCGCCCCCTTTCCTTCCCGTGGCCTCTTGGGGGCATTCGATGTGTCCATTTGGGAACCCCGCTAACCCCGGCGCCTGAGTTTCCCTGGCAGTCGACACGCTCCCGGGAGCGCACTCGGCGGGTTTCGGCAGGATGTCTACTGGCCGCACGCGTCCCGCCACGAGCACTGGGGACAACTCCCGAGTGGAGACTTCTCCCCCTCATCACAGCTGTCTTACAGCTCCAGGCCTTAGGCCCCTCCCGCCAGCAGCCACGGTCTCCAGAGCAACGGAGGCGGGGCGGGGGCGGGGCGAGTCTGCCAGGGGCGGGGGGCGGGGCGCCAGGGTGCGGGGGTGGCAGGGGGCGTGGCCTGCACGGCGGGCTTGGGCGCCTGCGCCTCGGTCCCGGCTCGGCGGGGGGAGAGGCCTGGCTGGGGCGGCACGAGAAGAGGGGGCAGGCCGGAGGCAGCGGCTGCAGCCAGAGGGGGCTTCCATCCCACAGGGCCGCTGGAGGCGCTTCTCCCGCTGCCAGGTGTCGGCACTATGGCCTGCTGCTGTGCTGCCGACCATCTTCTCCTCCCTCTTAGCTGACCTGGGCAAGTCCAAGGAACTGGAGCGTAGGGCTTGCAGCTGGGCTGAGGCTCAGGTCCCAGCTGGCACGGGGCCTGTCCAGAGATTCAAGGCTCCTGCGCAGGCACAAGCCCCCAGTGCCGGGCCCGGGCTCAGCTTCAGCCAAAGGGACAGGAGAGGCGTGTGGAGGCAGGTCCCCCCTGAGACCGACTCCACCCCATGCAAGAGCACGTAGACTCAAGTCGGGCCCACTGGCAGGGCGCTGAAGCCCACAGCCTCCTGCCACCAGCGTAGACCTGGCTGTCCCCGCAGCAGCCCTCAGGAGCACCGGTGCCTGGGGCTTTATCGACTAGGCAGCTGCGCCTAGGCCAGAAGGGCTCTCTGCTTTCGTTTGCACATCTGGACAGTAGACCTGCGGCATTGCCTGCTATGGTAGCTTGGCACGACAACCAATAGGAAAATCACCTGGCTGCGTGGCGTGCTCTGGCAGAGCAAACCGTACTGAAGGTGACGAGTTCTTCCTTTTGCGTGTGCGTTTCAAACACTGGGGGTTGTGGCTCGAGTCAATGCCCAAACAACCCAGACAACTGCTTTGGACGGTCGCGAGGCCTGCTTCCAATGTCCCTGACACACGGAACACACGGACCTGTAAGCCCAATTGACCCCAGTGCCTCAAGCGAGCAGAAATGCTTTCCCCTGAAAAGCCTCACAACCCAATAGGTAAGCGGCTTCGTTCTGGGCCCCCCGAACCCGGAGACAAGGTCAATGTTCACTCGTACAGCACCACAAAGTCGGGCGAGGGGAAAAAGGGCACGCTCATGTCTGAGAGTCGCCTGTGTGCTCAGGGGCCCGCCCCTCTCATCCCAGAAAAGAAACACAGGGAAAGAGTGGACATTGACAAGGAAGGGGAAGACTCTGAGCCTCTCCTCTCTGGGAGACAGGCCTCTCCGGGCCTGGCAGGCAGCCGAGGCAGAAGCCCTCGGGCCACCGGTGAGGTGAGAAGGGCCAGGCAGAAGCCAAGCCCTCAGGCCACCTGTGGGAAAGGCCAGGTTTTCCGGTCCCCAAACGGTGGAGGTGACGGGGATGGGATGGGATGGGATGGGAGTCAGCACGTCTGTGACCATTGGCGTGGGAGAGACCTGCAGGGCAACGCCGGCCCTAGGTAGGGCCCCTCCTTGACCAGGCCTCCTCGGGGACTTTGGCTGGCCAGGGACCCCCCTCTTCAGAGGGCCCGCGCAGCCTGGCCCAACGCGGACTCTGGGCCTGGACCAGGTGAGCTCTCGGATGGAGAGAGGGTCTCAGCCCAGTCCCAGGTCTGGCTCAGGGGTCCCCTCCCCCACAGCCCCTTCTGCAAGGGGCCCTGCCCCTCCCCCTGCCTTGGAATCCAGGAGGGAACAATTCTTTCCCAACAGCGGCCCCTAGCGGTGGTAGTTTGGGCTCTGAGTTTCCGCAACGGAGCCGCTTGCTTGTTCCTGGAGCTTCCTCTGTCTCTCTCCTTCCCATCAGACTTAGAGGAGAAAACAACAGTCCACGACACCATAGCAGAGGTTGTCTTCCAGCACAGCCCCCAGCCAGCAGCGTCCTACCACGCCAGCGCCCCCTTTCCTTCCCGTGGCCTCTTGGGGGCATTCGATGTGTCCATTTGGGAACCCCGCTAACCCCGGCGCCTGAGTTTCCCTGGCAGTCGACACGCTCCGGGGAGCGCACTCGGCGGGTTTCGGCAGGATGTCTACTGGCCGCACGCGTCCCGCCACGAGCACTGGGGACAACTCCCGAGTGGAGACTTCTCCCCCTCATCACAGCTGTCTTACAGCTCCAGGCCTTAGGCCCCTCCCGCCAGCAGCCACGGTCTCCAGAGCAACGGAGGCGGGGCGGGGGGCGGGGCGCCAGTGTGCGGGGGCGGCAGGGGGCGTGGCCTGCGCGGCGGGCTTGGGCGCCTGCGCCTCGGTCCCGGCTCGGCGGGGGGAGAGGCCTGGCTGGGGCGGCACGAGAAGAGGGGGCAGGCCGGAGGCAGCGGCTGCAGCCAGAGGGGGCTTCCATCCCACAGGGCCGCTGGAGGCGCTTCTCCCGCTGCCAGGTGTCAGCACTATGGCCTGCTGCTGTGCTGACGACCATCTTCTCCTCCCTCTTAGCTGACCTGGGCAAGTCCAAGGAACTGGAGCGTAGGGCTTGCAGCTGGGCTGAGGCTCAGGTCCCAGCTGGCACGGGGCCTGTCCAGAGATTCAAGGCTCCTGCGCAGGCACAAGCCCCCAGTGCCGGGCCCGGGCTCAGCTTCAGCAAAAGGGACAGGAGAGGCGTGTGGAGGCAGGTCCCCCCTGAGACCGACTCCACCCCATGCAAGAGCACGTAGACTCAAGTCGGGCCCACTGGCAGGGCGCTGAAGCCCACAGCCTCCTGCCACCAGCGTAGACCTGGCTGTCCCCGCAGCAGCCCTCAGGAGCACCGGTGCCTGGGGCTTTATCGACTAGGCAGCTGCGCCTAGGCCAGAAGGGCTCTCTGCTTTCGTTTGCACATCTGGACAGTAGACCTGCGGCATTGCCTGCTATGGTAGCTTGGCACGACAACCAATAGGAAAATCACCTGGCTGCGTGGCGTGCTCTGGCAGAGCAAACCGTACTGAAGGTGACGAGTTCTTCCTTTTGCGTGTGCGTTTCAAACACTGGGGGTTGTGGCTCGAGTCAATGCCCAAACAACCCAGACAACTGCTTTGGACGGTCGCGAGGCCTGCTTCCAATGTCCCTGACACACGGAACACACGGACCTGTAAGCCCAATTGACCCCAGTGCCTCAAGCGAGCAGAAATGCTTTCCCCTGAAAAGCCTCACAACCCAATAGGTAAGCGGCTTCGTTCTGGGCCCCCCGAACCCGGAGACAAGGTCAATGTTCACTCGTACGGCACCACAAAGTCGGGCGAGGGGAAAAAGGGCACGCTCATGTCTGAGAGCCGCCTGTGTGCTCAGGGGCCCGCCCCTCTCATCCCAGAAAAGAAACACAGGGAAAGAGTGGACATTGACAAGGAAGGGGAAGACTCTGAGCCTCTCCTCTCTGTGAGACAGGCCTCTCCGGGCCTGGCAGGCAGCCGAGGCAGAAGCCCTCGGGCCACCGGTGAGGTGAGAAGGGCCAGGCAGAAGCCAAGCCCTCAGGCCACCTGTGGGAAAGGCCAGGTTTTCCGGTCCCCAAACGGTGGAGGTGACGGGGATGGGATGGGATGGGATGGGAGTCAGCACGTCTGTGACCATTGGCGTGGGAGAGACCTGCAGGGCAACGCCGGCCCTAGGTAGGGCCCCTCCTTGACCAGGCCTCCTCGGGGACTTTGGCTGGCCAGGGACCCCCCTCTTCAGAGGGCCCGCGCAGCCTGGCCCAACGCGGACTCTGGGCCTGGACCAGGTGAGCTCTCGGATGGAGAGAGGGTCTCAGCCCAGTCCCAGGTCTGGCTCAGGGGTCCCCTCCCCCACAGCCCCTTCTGCAAGGGGCCCTGCCCCTCCCCCTGCCTTGGAATCCAGGAGGGAACAATTCTTTCCCAACAGCGGCCCCTAGCGGTGGTAGTTTGGGCTCTGAGTTTCCGCAACGGAGCCGCTTGCTTGTTCCTGGAGCTTCCTCTGTCTCTCTCCTTCCCATCAGACTTAGAGGAGAAAACAACAGTCCACGACACCATAGCAGAGGTTGTCTTCCAGCACAGCCCCCAGCCAGCAGCGTCCTACCACGCCAGCGCCCCCTTTCCTTCCCGTGGCCTCTTGGGGGCATTCGATGTGTCCATTTGGGAACCCCGCTAACCCCGGCGCCTGAGTTTCCCTGGCAGTCGACACGCTCCCGGGAGCGCACTCGGCGGGTTTCGGCAGGATGTCTACTGGCCGCACGCGTCCCGCCACGAGCACTGGGGACAACTCCCGAGTGGAGACTTCTCCCCCTCATCACAGCTGTCTTACAGCTCCAGGCCTTAGGCCCCTCCCGCCAGCAGCCACGGTCTCCAGAGCAACGGAGGCGGGGCGGGGGCGGGGCGAGTCTGCCAGGGGCGGGGGGCGGGGCGCCAGGGTGCGGGGGCGGCAGGGGGCGTGGCCTGCGCGGCGGGCTTGGGCGCCTGCGCCTCGGTCCCGGCTCGGCGGGGGGAGAGGCCTGGCTGGGGCGGCACGAGAAGAGGGGGCAGGCCGGAGGCAGCGGCTGCAGCCAGAGGGGGCTTCCATCCCACAGGGCCGCTGGAGGCGCTTCTCCCGCTGCCAGGTGTCGGCACTATGGCCTGCTGCTGTGCTGACGACCATCTTCTCCTCCCTCTTAGCTGACCTGGGCAAGTCCAAGGAACTGGAGCGTAGGGCTTGCAGATGGGCTGAGGCTCAGGTCCCAGCTGGCACGGGGCCTGTCCAGAGATTCAAGGCTCCTGCGCAGGCACAAGCCCCCAGAGCCGGGCCCGGGCTCAGCTTCAGCCAAAGGGACAGGAGAGGCGTGTGGAGGCAGGTCCCCCCTGAGACCGACTCCACCCCATGCAAGAGCACGTAGACTCAAGTCGGGCCCACTGGCAGGGCGCTGTAGCCCACAGCCTCCTGCCACCAGCGTAGACCTGGCTGTCCCCGCAGCAGCCCTCAGGAGCACCGGTGCCTGGGGCTTTATCGACTAGGCAGCTGCGCCTAGGCCAGAAGGGCTCTCTGCTTTCGTTTGCACATCTGGACAGTAGACCTGCGGCATTGCCTGCTATGGTAGCTTGGCACGACAACCAATAGGAAAATCACCTGGCTGCGTGGCGTGCTCTGGCAGAGCAAACCGTACTGAAGATGACGAGTTCTTCCTTTTGCGTGTGCGTTTCAAACACTGGGGGTTGTGGCTCGAGTCAATGCCCAAACAACCCAGACAACTGCTTTGGACGGTCGCGAGGCCTGCTTCCAATGTCCCTGACACACGGAACACACGGACCTGTAAGCCCAATTGACCCCAGTGCCTCAAGCGAGCAGAAATGCTTTCCCCTGAAAAGCCTCACAACCCAATAGGTAAGCGGCTTCGTTCTGGGCCCCCCGAACCCGGAGACAAGGTCAATGTTCACTCGTACGGCACCACAAAGTCGGGCGAGGGGAAAAAGGGCACGCTCATGTCTGAGAGTCGCCTGTGTGCTCAGGGGCCCGCCCCTCTCATCCCAGAAAAGAAACACAGGGAAAGAGTGGACATTGACAAGGAAGGGGAAGACTCTGAGCCTCTCCTCTCTGGGAGACAGGCCTCTCCGGGCCTGGCAGGCAGCCGAGGCAGAAGCCCTCGGGCCACCGGTGAGGTGAGAAGGGCCAGGCAGAAGCCAAGCCCTCAGGCCACCTGTGGGAAAGGCCAGGTTTTCCGGTCCCAAAACGGTGGAGGTGACGGGGATGGGATGGGATGGGATGGGAGTCAGCACGTCTGTGACCATTGGCGTGGGAGAGACCTGCAGGGCAACGCCGGCCCTAGGTAGGGCCCCTCCTTGACCAGGCCTCCTCGGGGACTTTGGCTGGCCAGGGACCCCCCTCTTCAGAGGGCCCGCGCAGCCTGGCCCAACGCGGACTCTGGGCCTGGACCAGGTGAGCTCTCGGATGGAGAGAGGGTCTCAGCCCAGTCCCAGGTCTGGCTCAGGGGTCCCCTCCCCCACAGCCCCTTCTGCAAGGGGCCCTGCCCCTCCCCCTGCCTTGGAATCCAGGAGGGAACAATTCTTTCCCAACAGCGGCCCCTAGCGGTGGTAGTTTGGGCTCTGAGTTTCCGCAACGGAGCCGCTTGCTTGTTCCTGGAGCTTCCTCTGTCTCTCTCCTTCCCATCAGACTTAGAGGAGAAAACAACAGTCCACGACACCATAGCAGAGGTTGTCTTCCAGCACAGCCCCCAGCCAGCAGCGTCCTACCACGCCAGCGCCCCCTTTCCTTCCCGTGGCCTCTTGGGGGCATTCGATGTGTCCATTTGGGAACCCCGCTAACCCCGGCGCCTGAGTTTCCCTGGCAGTCGACACGCTCCCGGGAGCGCACTCGGCGGGTTTCGGCAGGATGTCTACTGGCCGCACGCGTCCCGCCACGAGCACTGGGGACAACTCCCGAGTGGAGACTTCTCCCCCTCATCACAGCTGTCTTACAGCTCCAGGCCTTAGGCCCCTCCCGCCAGCAGCCACGGTCTCCAGAGCAACGGAGGCGGGGCGGGGGCGGGGCGAGTCTGCCAGGGGCGGGGGGCGGGGCGCCAGGGTGCGGGGGCGGCAGGGGGCGTGGCCTGCGCGGCGGGCTTGGGCGCCTGCGCCTCGGTCCCGGCTCGGCCGGGGGAGAGGCCTGGCTGGGGCGGCACGAGAAGAGGGGGCAGGCCGGAGGCAGCGGCTGCAGCCAGAGGGGGCTTCCATCCCACAGGGCCGCTGGAGGCGCTTCTCCCGCTGCCAGGTGTCGGCACTATGGCCTGCTGCTGTGCTGACGACCATCTTCTCCTCCCTCTTAGCTGACCTGGGCAAGTCCAAGGAACTGGAGCGTAGGGCTTGCAGCTGGGCTGAGGCTCAGGTCCCAGCTGGCACGGGGCCTGTCCAGAGATTCAAGGCTCCTGCGCAGGCACAAGCCCCCAGTGCCGGGCCCGGGCTCAGCTTCAGCCAAAGGGACAGGAGAGGCGTGTGGAGGCAGGTCCCCCCTGAGACCGACTCCACCCCATGCAAGAGCACGTAGACTCAAGTCGGGCCCACTGGCAGGGCGCTGAAGCCCACAGCCTCCTGCCACCAGCGTAGACCTGGCTGTCCCCGCAGCAGCCCTCAGGAGCACCGGTGCCTGGGGCTTTATCGACTAGGCAGCTGCGCCTAGGCCAGAAGGGCTCTCTGCTTTCGTATGCACATCTGGACAGTAGACCTGCGGCATTGCCTGCTATGGTAGCTTGGCACGACAACCAATAGGAAAATCACCTGGCTGCGTGGCGTGCTCTGGCAGAGCAAACCGTACTGAAGATGACGAGTTCTTCCTTTTGCGTGTGCGTTTCAAACACTGGGCGTTGTGGCTCGAGTCAATGCCCAAACAACCCAGACAACTGCTTTGGACGGTCGCGAGGCCTGCTTCCAATGTCCCTGACACACGGAACACACGGACCTGTAAGCCCAATTGACCCCAGTGCCTCAAGCGAGCAGAAATGCTTTCCCCTGAAAAGCCTCACAACCCAATAGGTAAGCGGCTTCGTTCTGGGCCCCCCGAACCCGGAGACAAGGTCAATGTTCACTCGTACGGCACCACAAAGTCGGGCGAGGGGAAAAAGGGCACACTCATGTCTGAGAGTCGCCTGTGTGCTCAGGGGCCCGCCCCTCTCATCCCAGAAAAGAAACACAGGGAAAGAGTGGACATTGACAAGGAAGGGGAAGACTCTGAGCCTCTCCTCTCTGGGAGACAGGCCTCTCCGGGCCTGGCAGGCAGCCGAGGCAGAAGCCCTCGGGCCACCGGTGAGGTGAGAAGGGCCAGGCAGAAGCCAAGCCCTCAGGCCACCTGTGGGAAAGGCCAGGTTTTCCGGTCCCAAAATGCTGGAGGTGACGGGGATGGGATGGGATGGGATGGGAGTCAGCACGTCTGTGACCATTGGCGTGGGAGAGACCTGCAGGGCAACGCCGGCCCTAGGTAGGGCCCCTCCTTGACCAGGCCTCCTCGGGGACTTTGGCTGGCCAGGGACCCCCCTCTTCAGAGGGCCCGCGCAGCCTGGCCCAACGCGGACTCTGGGCCTGGACCAGGTGAGCTCTCGGATGGAGAGAGGGTCTCAGCCCAGTCCCAGGTCTGGCTCAGGGGTCCCCTCCCCCACAGCCCCTTCTGCAAGGGGCCCTGCCCCTCCCCCTGCCTTGGAATCCAGGAGGGAACAATTCTTTCCCAACAGCGGCCCCTAGCGGTGGTAGTTTGGGCTCTGAGTTTCCGCAACGGAGCCGCTTGCTTGTTCCTGGAGCTTCCTCTGTCTCTCTCCTTCCCATCAGACTTAGAGGAGAAAACAACAGTCCACGACACCATAGCAGAGGTTGTCTTCCAGCACAGCCCCCAGCCAGCAGCGTCCTACCATGCCAGCGCCCCCTTTCCTTCCCGTGGCCTCTTGGGGGCATTCGATGTGTCCATTTGGGAACCCCGCTAACCCCGGCGCCTGAGTTTCCCTGGCAGTCGACACGCTCCCGGGAGCGCACTCGGCGGGTTTCGGCAGGATGTCTACTGGCCGCACGCGTCCCGCCACGAGCACTGGGGACAACTCCCGAGTGGAGACTTCTCCCCCTCATCACAGCTGTCTTACAGCTCCAGGCCTTAGGCCCCTCCCGCCAGCAGCCACGGTCTCCAGAGCAACGGAGGCGGGGCGGGGGCGGGGCGAGTCTGCCAGGGGCGGGGGGCGGGGCGCCAGGGTGCGGGGGCGGCAGGGGGCGTGGCCTGCACGGCGGGCTTGGGCGCCTGCGCCTCGGTCCCGGCTCGGCGGGGGGAGAGGCCTGGCTGGGGCGGCACGAGAAGAGGGGGCAGGCCGGAGGCAGCGGCTGCAGCCAGAGGGGGCTTCCATCCCACAGGGCCGCTGGAGGCGCTTCTCCCGCTGCCAGGTGTCGGCACTATGGCCTGCTGCTGTGCTGACGACCATCTTCTCCTCCCTCTTAGCTGACCTGGGCAAGTCCAAGGAACTGGAGCGTAGGGCTTGCAGCTGGGCTGAGGCTCAGGTCCCAGCTGGCACGGGGCCTGTCCAGAGATTCAAGGCTCCTGCGCAGGCACAAGCCCCCAGTGCCGGGCCCGGGCTCAGCTTCAGCCAAAGGGACAGGAGAGGCGTGTGGAGGCAGGTCCCCCCTGAGACCGACTCCACCCCATGCAAGAGCACGTAGACTCAAGTCGGGCCCACTGGCAGGGCGCTGAAGCCCACAGCCTCCTGCCACCAGCGTAGACCTGGCTGTCCCCGCAGCAGCCCTCAGGAGCACCGGTGCCTGGGGCTTTATCGACTAGGCAGCTGCGCCTAGGCCAGAAGGGCTCTCTGCTTTCGTTTGCACATCTGGACAGTAGACCTGCGGCATTGCCTGCTATGGTAGCTTGGCACGACAACCAATAGGAAAATCACCTGGCTGCGTGGCGTGCTCTGGCAGAGCAAACCGTACTGAAGGTGACGAGTTCTTCCTTTTGCGTGTGCGTTTCAAACACTGGGGGTTGTGGCTCGAGTCAATGCCCAAACAACCCAGACAACTGCTTTGGACGGTCGCGAGGCCTGCTTCCAATGTCCCTGACACACGGAACACACGGACCTGTAAGCCCAATTGACCCCAGTGCCTCAAGCGAGCAGAAATGCTTTCCCCTGAAAAGCCTCACAACCCAATAGGTAAGCGGCTTCGTTCTGGGCCCCCCGAACCCGGAGACAAGGTCAATGTTCACTCGTACGGCACCACAAAGTCGGGCGAGGGGAAAAAGGGCACGCTCATGTCTGAGAGTCGCCTGTGTGCTCAGGGGCCCGCCCCTCTCATCCCAGAAAAGAAACACAGGGAAAGAGTGGACATTGACAAGGAAGGGGAAGACTCTGAGCCTCTCCTCTCTGGGAGACAGGCCTCTCCGGGCCTGGCAGGCAGCCGAGGCAGAAGCCCTCGGGCCACCGGTGAGGTGAGAAGGGCCAGGCAGAAGCCAAGCCCTCAGGCCACCTGTGGGAAAGGCCAGGTTTTCCGGTCCCCAAACGGTGGAGGTGACGGGGATGGGATGGGATGGGATGGGAGTCAGCACGTCTGTGACCATTGGCGTGGGAGAGACCTGCAGGGCAACGCCGGCCCTAGGTAGGGCCCCTCCTTGACCAGGCCTCCTCGGGGACTTTGGCTGGCCAGGGACCCCCCTCTTCAGAGGGCCCGCGCAGCCTGGCCCAACGCGGACTCTGGGCCTGGACCAGGTGAGCTCTCGGATGGAGAGAGGGTCTCAGCCCAGTCCCAGGTCTGGCTCAGGGGTCCCCCTCCCCCACAGCCCCTTCTGCAAGGGGCCCTGCCCCTCCCCCTGCCTTGGAATCCAGGAGGGAACAATTCTTTCCCAACAGCGGCCCCTAGCGGTGGTAGTTTGGGCTCTGAGTTTCCGCAACGGAGCCGCTTGCTTGTTCCTGGAGCTTCCTCTGTCTCTCTCCTTCCCATCAGACTTAGAGGAGAAAACAACAGTCCACGACACCATAGCAGAGGTTGTCTTCCAGCACAGCCCCCAGCCAGCAGCGTCCTACCACGCCAGCGCCCCCTTTCCTTCCCGTGGCCTCTTGGGGGCATTCGATGTGTCCATTTGGGAACCCCGCTAACCCCGGCGCCTGAGTTTCCCTGGCAGTCGACACGCTCCGGGGAGCGCACTCGGCGGGTTTCGGCAGGATGTCTACTGGCCGCACGCGTCCCGCCACGAGCACTGGGGACAACTCCCGAGTGGAGACTTCTCCCCCGCATCACAGCTGTCTTACAGCTCCAGGCCTTAGGCCCCTCCCGCCAGCAGCCACGGTCTCCAGAGCAATGGAGGCGGGGCGGGGGCGGGGCGAGTCTGCCAGGGGCGGGGGGCGGGGCGCCAGGGTGCGGGGGCGGCAGGGGGCGTGGCCTGCACGGCGGGCTTGGGCGCCTGCGCCTCGGTCCCGGCTCGGCGGGGGGAGAGGCCTGGCTGGGGCGGCACGAGAAGAGGGGGCAGGCCGGAGGCAGCGGCTGCAGCCAGAGGGGGCTTCCATCCCACAGGGCCGCTGGAGGCGCTTCTCCCGCTGCCAGGTGTCGGCACTATGGCCTGCTGCTGTGCTGACGACCATCTTCTCCTCCCTCTTAGCTGACCTGGGCAAGTCCAAGGAACTGGAGCGTAGGGCTTGCAGCTGGGCTGAGGCTCAGGTCCCAGCTGGCACGGGGCCTGTCCAGAGATTCAAGGCTCCTGCGCAGGCACAAGCCCCCAGTGCCGGGCCCGGGCTCAGCTTCAGCCAAAGGGACAGGAGAGGCGTGTGGAGGCAGGTCCCCCCTGAGACCGACTCCACCCCATGCAAGAGCACGTAGACTCAAGTCGGGCCCACTGGCAGGGCGCTGAAGCCCACAGCCTCCTGCCACCAGCGTAGACCTGGCTGTCCCCGCAGCAGCCCTCAGGAGCACCGGTGCCTGGGGCTTTATCGACTAGGCAGCTGCGCCTAGGCCAGAAGGGCTCTCTGCTTTCGTTTGCACATCTGGACAGTAGACCTGCGGCATTGCCTGCTATGGTAGCTTGGCACGACAACCAATAGGAAAATCACCTGGCTGCGTGGCGTGCTCTGGCAGAGCAAACCGTTCTGAAGATAACGAGTTCTTCCTTTTGCGTGTGCGTTTCAAACACTGGGGCTTGTGGCTCGAGTCAATGCCCAAACAACCCAGACAACTGCTTTGGACGGTCGCGAGGCCTGCTTCCAATGTCCCTGACACACGGAACACACGGACCTGTAAGCCCAATTGACCCCAGTGCCTCAAGCGAGCAGAAATGCTTTCCCCTGAAAAGCCTCACAACCCAATAGGTAAGCGGCTTCGTTCTGGGCCCCCCGAACCCGGAGACAAGATCAATGTTCACTCGTACGGCACCACAAAGTCGGGCGAGGGGAAAAAGGGCACGCTCATGTCTGAGAGTCGCCTGTGTGCTCAGGGGCCCGCCCCTCTCATCCCAGAAAAGAAACACAGGGAAAGAGTGGACATTGACAAGGAAGGGGAAGACTCTGAGCCTCTCCTCTCTGGGAGACAGGCCTCTCCGGGCCTGGCAGGCAGCCGAGGCAGAAGCCCTCGGGCCACCGGTGAGGTGAGAAGGGCCAGGCAGAAGCCAAGCCCTCAGGCCACCTGTGGGAAAGGCCAGGTTTTCCGGTCCCAAAACGGTGGAGGTGACGGGGATGGGATGGGATGGGATGGGAGTCAGCACGTCTGTGACCATTGGCGTGGGAGAGACCTGCAGGGCAACGCCGGCCCTAGGTAGGCCCCTCCTTGACCAGGCCTCCTCGGGGACTTTGGCTGGCCAGGGACCCCCCTCTTCAGAGGGCCCGCGCAGCCTGGCCCAACGCGGACTCTGGGCCTGGACCAGGTGAGCTCTCGGATGGAGAGAGGGTCTCAGCCCAGTCCCAGGTCTGGCTCAGGGGTCCCCTCCCCCACAGCCCCTTCTGCAAGGGGCCCTGCCCCTCCCCCTGCCTCGGAATCCAGGAGGGAACAATTCTTTCCCAACAGCGGCCCCTAGCGGTGGTAGTTTGGGCTCTGAGTTTCCGCAACGGAGCCGCTTGCTTGTTCCTGGAGCTTCCTCTGTCTCTCTCCTTCCCATCAGACTTAGAGGAGAAAACAACAGTCCACGACACCATAGCAGAGGTTGTCTTCCAGCACAGCCCCCAGCCAGCAGCGTCCTACCACGCCAGCGCCCCCTTTCCTTCCCGTGGCCTCTTGGGGGCATTCGATGTGTCCATTTGGGAACCCCGCTAACCCCGGCGCCTGAGTTTCCCTGGCAGTCGACACGCTCCCGGGAGCGCACTCGGCGGGTTTCGGCAGGATGTCTACTGGCCGCACGCGTCCCGCCACGAGCACTGGGGACAACTCCCGAGTGGAGACTTCTCCCCCGCATCACAGCTGTCTTACAGCTCCAGGCCTTAGGCCCCTCCCGCCAGCAGCCACGGTCTCCAGAGCAACGGAGGCGGGGCGGGGGCGGGGCGAGTCTGCCAGGGGCGGGGGGCGGGGCGCCAGGGTGCGGGGGCGGCAGGGGGCGTGGCCTGCGCGGCGGGCTTGGGCGCCTGCGCCTCGGTCCCGGCTCGGCGGGGGGAGAGGACTGGCTGGGGCGGCACGAGAAGAGGGGGCAGGCCGGAGGCAGCGGCTGCAGCCAGAGGGGGCTTCCATCCCACAGGGCCGCTGGAGGCGCTTCTCCCGCTGCCAGGTGTCGGCACTATGGCCTGCTGCTGTGCTGACGACCATCTTCTCCTCCCTCTTAGCTGACCTGGGCAAGTCCAAGGAACTGGAGCGTAGGGCTTGCAGCTGGGCTGAGGCTCAGGTCCCAGCTGGCACGGGGCCTGTCCAGAGATTCAAGGCTCCTGTGCAGGCACAAGCCCCCAGTGCCGGGCCACCCGGGCTCAGCTTCAGCCAAAGGGACAGGAGAGGCGTGTGGAGGCAGGTCCCCCCTGAGACCGACTCCACCCCATGCAAGAGCACGTAGACTCAAGTCGGGCCCACTGGCAGGGCGCTGAAGCCCACAGCCTCCTGCCACCAGCGTAGACCTGGCTGTCCCCGCAGCAGCCCTCAGGAGCACCGGTGCCTGGGGCTTTATCGACTAGGCAGCTGCGCCTAGGCCAGAAGGGCTCTCTGCTTTCGTTTGCACATCTGGACAGTAGACCTGCGGCATTGCCTGCTATGGTAGCTTGGCACGACAACCAATAGGAAAATCACCTGGCTGCGTGGCGTGCTCTGGCAGAGCAAACCGTACTGAAGGTGACGAGTTCTTCCTTTTGCGTGTGCGTTTCAAACACTGGGGGTTGTGGCTCGAGTCAATGCCCAAACAACCCAGACAACTGCTTTGGACGGTCGCGAGGCCTGCTTCCAATGTCCCTGACACACGGAACACACGGACCTGTAAGCCCAATTGACCCCAGTGCCTCAAGCGAGCAGAAATGCTTTCCCCTGAAAAGCCTCACAACCCAATAGGTAAGCGGCTTCGTTCTGGGCCCCCCGAACCCGGAGACAAGGTCAATGTTCACTCGTACGGCACCACAAAGTCGGGCGAGGGGAAAAAGGGCACGCTCATGTCTGAGAGTCGCCTGTGTGCTCAGGGGCCCGCCCCTCTCATCCCAGAAAAGAAACACAGGGAAAGAGTGGACATTGACAAGGAAGGGGAAGACTCTGAGCCTCTCCTCTCTGGGAGACAGGCCTCTCCGGGCCTGGCAGGCAGCCGAGGCAGAAGCCCTCGGGCCACCGGTGAGGTGAGAAGGGCCAGGCAGAAGCCAAGCCCTCAGGCCACCTGTGGGAAAGGCCAGGTTTTCCGGTCCCCAAACGGTGGAGGTGACGGGGATGGGATGGGATGGGATGGGAGTCAGCACGTCTGTGACCATTGGCGTGGGAGAGACCTGCAGGGCAACGCCGGCCCTAGGTAGGGCCCCTCCTTGACCAGGCCTCCTCGGGGACTTTGGCTGGCCAGGGACCCCCCTCTTCAGAGGGCCCCGCGCAGCCTGGCCCAACGCGGACTCTGGGCCTGGACCAGGTGAGCTCTCGGATGGAGAGAGGGTCTCAGCCCAGTCCCAGGTCTGGCTCAGGGGTCCCCTCCCCCACAGCCCCTTCTGCAAGGGGCCCTGCCCCTCCCCCTGCCTTGGAATCCAGGAGGGAACAATTCTTTCCCAACAGCGGCCCCTAGCGGTGGTAGTTTGGGCTCTGAGTTTCCGCAACGGAGCCGCTTGCTTGTTCCTGGAGCTTCCTCTGTCTCTCTCCTTCCCATCAGACTTAGAGGAGAAAACAACAGTCCACGACACCATAGCAGAGGTTGTCTTCCAGCACAGCCCCCAGCCAGCAGCGTCCTGCCACGCCAGCGCCCCCTTTCCTTCCCGTGGCCTCTTGGGGGCATTCGATGTGTCCATTTGGGAACCCCGCTAACCCCGGCGCCTGAGTTTCCCTGGCAGTCGACACGCTCCCGGGAGCGCACTCGGCGGGTTTTGGCAGGATGTCTACTGGCCGCACGCGTCCCGCCACGAGCACTGGGGACAACTCCCGAGTGGAGACTTCTCCCCCTCATCACAGCTGTCTTACAGCTCCAGGCCTTAGGCCCCTCCCGCCAGCAGCCACGGTCTCCAGAGCAACGGAGGCGGGGCGGGGGCGGGGCGAGTCTGCCAGGGGCGGGGGGCGGGGCGCCAGGGTGCGGGGGCGGCAGGGGGCGTGGCCTGCGCGGCGGGCTTGGGCGCCTGCGCCTCGGTCCCGGCTCGGCGGGGGGAGAGGCCTGGCTGGGGCGGCACGAGAAGAGGGGGCAGGCCGGAGGCAGCGGCTGCAGCCAGAGGGGGCTTCCATCCCACAGGGCCGCTGGAGGCGCTTCTCCCGCTGCCAGGTGTCGGCACTATGGCCTGCTGCTGTGCTGACGACCATCTTCTCCTCCCTCTTAGCTGACCTGGGCAAGTCCAAGGAACTGGAGCGTAGGGCTTGCAGCTGGGCTGAGGCTCAGGTCCCAGCTGGCACGGGGCCTGTCCAGAGATTCAAGGCTCCTGCGCAGGCACAAGCCCCCAGTGCCGGGCCCGGGCTCAGCTTCAGCCAAAGGGACAGGAGAGGCGTGTGGAGGCAGGTCCCCCCTGAGACCGACTCCACCCCATGCAAGAGCACGTAGACTCAAGTCGGGCCCACTGGCAGGGCGCTGAAGCCCACAGCCTCCTGCCACCAGCGTAGACCTGGCTGTCCCCGCAGCAGCCCTCAGGAGCACCGGTGCCTGGGGCTTTATCGACTAGGCAGCTGCGCCTAGGCCAGAAGGGCTCTCTGCTTTCGTTTGCACATCTGGACAGTAGACCTGCGGCATTGCCTGCTATGGTAGCTTGGCACGACAACCAATAGGAAAATCACCTGGCTGCGTGGCGTGCTCTGGCAGAGCAAACCGTACTGAAGGTGACGAGTTCTTCCTTTTGCGTGTGCGTTTCAAACACTGGGGGTTGTGGCTCGAGTCAATGCCCAAACAACCCAGACAACTGCTTTGGACGGTCGCGAGGCCTGCTTCCAATGTCCCTGACACACGGAACACACGGACCTGTAAGCCCAATTGACCCCAGTGCCTCAAGCGAGCAGAAATGCTTTCCCCTGAAAAGCCTCACAACCCAATAGGTAAGCGGATTCGTTCTGGGCCCCCCGAACCCGGAGACAAGGTCAATGTTCACTCGTACGGCACCACAAAGTCGGGCGAGGGGAAAAAGGGCACGCTCATGTCTGAGAGTCGCCTGTGTGCTCAGGGGCCCGCCCCCTCTCATCCCAGAAAAGAAACACAGGGAAAGAGTGGACATTGACAAGGAAGGGGAAGACTCTGAGCCTCTCCTCTCTGGGAGACAGGCCTCTCCGGGCCTGGCAGGCAGCCGAGGCAGAAGCCCTCGGGCCACCGGTGAGGTGAGAAGGGCCAGGCAGAAGCCAAGCCCTCAGGCCACCTGTGGGAAAGGCCAGGTTTTCCGGTCCCAAAACGGTGGAGGTGTACGGGGATGGGATGGGATGGGATGGGAGTCAGCACGTCTGTGACCATTGGCGTGGGAGAGACCTGCAGGGCAACGCCGGCCCTAGGTAGGGCCCCTCCTTGACCAGGCCTCCTCGGGGACTTTGGCTGGCCAGGGACCCCCCTCTTCAGAGGGCCCGCGCAGCCTGGCCCCAACGCGGACTCTGGGCCTGGACCAGGTGAGCTCTCGGATGGAGAGAGGGTCTCAGCCCAGTCCCAGGTCTGGCTCAGGGGTCCCCTCCCCCACAGCCCCTTCTGCAAGGGGCCCTGCCCCTCCCCCTGCCTTGGAATCCAGGAGGGAACAATTCTTTCCCAACAGCGGCCCCTAGCGGTGGTAGTTTGGGCTCTGAGTTTCCGCAACGGAGCCGCTTGCTTGTTCCTGGAGCTTCCTCTGTCTCTCTCCTTCCCATCAGACTTAGAGGAGAAAACAACAGTCCACGACACCATAGCAGAGGTTGTCTTCCACCACAGCCCCCAGCCAGCAGCGTCCTACCACGCCAGCGCCCCCTTTCCTTCCCGTGGCCTCTTGGGGGCATTCGATGTGTCCATTTGGGAACCCCGCTAACCCCGGCGCCTGAGTTTCCCTGGCAGTCGACACGCTCCCGGGAGCGCACTCGGCGGGTTTTGGCAGGATGTCTACTGGCCGCACGCGTCCCGCCACGAGCACTGGGGACAACTCCCGAGTGGAGACTTCTCCCCCCTCATCACAGCTGTCTTACAGCTCCAGGCCTTAGGCCCCTCCCGCCAGCAGCCACGGTCTCCAGAGCAACGGAGGCGGGGCGGGGGCGGGGCGAGTCTGCCAGGGGCGGGGGGCGGGGCGCCAGGGTGCGGGGGCGGCAGGGGGCGTGGCCTGCGCGGCGGGCTTGGGCGCCTGCGCCTCGGTCCCGGCTCGGCGGGGGGAGAGGCCTGGCTGGGGCGGCACGAGAAGAGGGGGCAGGCCGGAGGCAGCGGCTGCAGCCAGAGGGGGCTTCCATCCCACAGGGCCGCTGGAGGCGCTTCTCCCGCTGCCAGGTGTCGGCACTATGGCCTGCTGCTGTGCTGACGACCATCTTCTCCTCCCTCTTAGCTGACCTGGGCAAGTCCAAGGAACTGGAGCGTAGGGCTTGCAGCTGGGCTGAGGCTCAGGTCCCAGCTGGCACGGGGCCTGTCCAGAGATTCAAGGCTCCTGCGCAGGCACAAGCCCCCAGTGCCGGGCCCGGGCTCAGCTTCAGCCAAAGGGACAGGAGAGGCGTGTGGAGGCAGGTCCCCCCTGAGACCGACTCCACCCCATGCAAGAGCACGTAGACTCAAGTCGGGCCCACTGGCAGGGCGCTGAAGCCCACAGCCTCCTGCCACCAGCGTAGACCTGGCTGTCCCCGCAGCAGCCCTCAGGAGCACCCGGTGCCTGGGGCTTTATCGACTAGGCAGCTGCGCCTAGGCCAGAAGGGCTCTCTGCTTTCGTTTGCACATCTGGACAGTAGACCTGCGGCATTGCCTGCTATGGTAGCTTGGCACGACAACCAATAGGAAAATCACCTGGCTGCGTGGCGTGCTCTGGCAGAGCAAACCGTACTGAAGGTGACGAGTTCTTCCTTTTGCGTGTGCGTTTCAAACACTGGGGGTTGTGGCTCGAGTCAATGCCCAAACAACCCAGACAACTGCTTTGGACGGTCGCGAGGCCTGCTTCCAATGTCCCTGACACACGGAACACACGGACCTGTAAGCCCAATTGACCCCAGTGCCTCAAGCGAGCAGAAATGCTTTCTCCCTGAAAAGCCTCACAACCCAATAGGTAAGCGGCTTCGTTCTGGGCCCCCCGAACCCGGAGACAAGGTCAATGTTCACTCGTACGGCACCACAAAGTCGGGCGAGGGGAAAAAGGGCACGCTCATGTCTGAGAGTCGCCTGTGTGCTCAGGGGCCCGCCCCTCTCATCCCAGAAAAGAAACACAGGGAAAGAGTGGACATTGACAAGGAAGGGGAAGACTCTGAGCCTCTCCTCTCTGGGAGACAGGCCTCTCCGGGCCTGGCAGGCAGCCGAGGCAGAAGCCCTCGGGCCACCGGTGAGGTGAGAAGGGCCAGGCAGAAGCCAAGCCCTCAGGCCACCTGTGGGAAAGGCCAGGTTTTCCGGTCCCAAAACGGTGGAGGTGACGGGGATGGGATGGGATGGGATGGGAGTCAGCACGTCTGTGACCATTGGCGTGGGAGAGACCTGCAGGGCAACGCCGGCCCTAGGTAGGGCCCCTCCTTGACCAGGCCTCCTCGGGGACTTTGGCTGGCCAGGGACCCCCCTCTTCAGAGGGCCCGCGCAGCCTGGCCCAACGCGGACTCTGGGCCTGGACCAGGTGAGCTCTCGGATGGAGAGAGGGTCTCAGCCCAGTCCCAGGTCTGGCTCAGGGGTCCCCTCCCCCACAGCCCCTTCTGCAAGGGGCCCTGCCCCTCCCCCTGCCTTGGAATCCAGGAGGGAACAATTCTTTCCCAACAGCGGCCCCTAGCGGTGGTAGTTTGGGCTCTGAGTTTCCGCAACGGAGCCGCTTGCTTGTTCCTGGAGCTTCCTCTGTCTCTCTCCTTCCCATCAGACTTAGAGGAGAAAACAACAGTCCATGACACCATAGCAGAGGTTGTCTTCCAGCACAGCCCCCAGCCAGCAGCGTCCTGCCACGCCAGCGCCCCCTTTCCTTCCCGTGGCCTCTTGGGGGCATTCGATGTGTCCATTTGGGAACCCCGCTAACCCCGGCGCCTGAGTTTCCCTGGCAGTCGACACGCTCCCGGGAGCGCACTCGGCGGGTTTTGGCAGGATGTCTACTGGCCGCACGCGTCCCGCCACGAGCACTGGGGACAACTCCCGAGTGGAGACTTCTCCCCCTCATCACAGCTGTCTTACAGCTCCAGGCCTTAGGCCCCTCCCGCCAGCAGCCACGGTCTCCAGAGCAACGGAGGCGGGGCGGGGGCGGGGCGAGTCTGCCAGGGGCGGGGGGCGGGGCGCCAGGGTGCGGGGGCGGCAGGGGGCGTGGCCTGCGCGGCGGGCTTGGGCGCCTGCGCCTCGGTCCCGGCTCGGCGGGGGGAGAGGCCTGGCTGGGGCGGCACGAGAAGAGGGGGCAGGCCGGAGGCAGCGGCTGCAGCCAGAGGGGGCTTCCATCCCACAGGGCCGCTGGAGGCGCTTCTCCCGCTGCCAGGTGTCGGCACTATGGCCTGCTGCTGTGCTGACGACCATCTTCTCCTCCCTCTTAGCTGACCTGGGCAAGTCCAAGGAACTGGAGCGTAGGGCTTGCAGCTGGGCTGAGGCTCAGGTCCCAGCTGGCACGGGGCCTGTCCAGAGATTCAAGGCTCCTGCGCAGGCACAAGCCCCCAGTGCCGGGCCCGGGCTCAGCTTCAGCCAAAGGGACAGGAGAGGCGTGTGGAGGCAGGTCCCCCCTGAGACCGACTCCACCCCATGCAAGAGCACGTAGACTCAAGTCGGGCCCACTGGCAGGGCGCTGAAGCCCACAGCCTCCTGCCACCAGCGTAGACCTGGCTGTCCCCGCAGCAGCCCTCAGGAGCACCGGTGCCTGGGGCTTTATCGACTAGGCAGCTGCGCCTAGGCCAGAAGGGCTCTCTGCTTTCGTTTGCACATCTGGACAGTAGACCTGCGGCATTGCCTGCTATGGTAGCTTGGCACGACAACCAATAGGAAAATCACCTGGCTGCGTGGCGTGCTCTGGCAGAGCAAACCGTACTGAAGGTGACGAGTTCTTCCTTTTGCGTGTGCGTTTCAAACACTGGGGGTTGTGGCTCGAGTCAATGCCCAAACAACCCAGACAACTGCTTTGGACGGTCGCGAGGCCTGCTTCCAATGTCCCTGACACACGGAACACACGGACCTGTAAGCCCAATTGACCCCAGTGCCTCAAGCGAGCAGAAATGCTTTCCCCTGAAAAGCCTCACAACCCAATAGGTAAGCGGCTTCGTTCTGGGCCCCCCGAACCCGGAGACAAGGTCAATGTTCACTCGTTACGGCACCACAAAGTCGGGCGAGGGGAAAAAGGGCACGCTCATGTCTGAGAGTCGCCTGTGTGCTCAGGGGCCCGCCCCTCTCATCCCAGAAAAGAAACACAGGGAAAGAGTGGACATTGACAAGGAAGGGGAAGACTCTGAGCCTCTCCTCTCTGGGAGACAGGCCTCTCCGGGCCTGGCAGGCAGCCGAGGCAGAAGCCCTCGGGCCACCGGTGAGGTGAGAAGGGCCAGGCAGAAGCCAAGCCCTCAGGCCACCTGTGGGAAAGGCCAGGTTTTCCGGTCCCAAAACGGTGGAGGTGACGGGGATGGGATGGGATGGGATGGGAGTCAGCACGTCTGTGACCATTGGCGTGGGAGAGACCTGCAGGGCAACGCCGGCCCTAGGTAGGGCCCCTCCTTGACCAGGCCTCCTCGGGGACTTTGGCTGGCCAGGGACCCCCCTCTTCAGAGGGCCCCGCGCAGCCTGGCCCAACGCGGACTCTGGGCCTGGACCAGGTGAGCTCTCGGATGGAGAGAGGGTCTCAGCCCAGTCCCAGGTCTGGCTCAGGGGTCCCCTCCCCCACAGCCCCTTCTGCAAGGGGCCCTGCCCCTCCCCCTGCCTTGGAATCCAGGAGGGAACAATTCTTTCCCAACAGCGGCCCCTAGCGGTGGTAGTTTGGGCTCTGAGTTTCCGCAACGGAGCCGCTTGCTTGTTCCTGGAGCTTCCTCTGTCTCTCTCCTTCCCATCAGACTTAGAGGAGAAAACAACAGTCCACGACACCATAGCAGAGGTTGTCTTCCAGCACAGCCCCCAGCCAGCAGCGTCCTACCACGCCAGCGCCCCCTTTCCTTCCCGTGGCCTCTTGGGGGCATTCGATGTGTCCATTTGGGAACCCCGCTAACCCCGGCGCCTGAGTTTCCCTGGCAGTCGACACGCTCCGGGGAGCGCACTCGGCGGGTTTCGGCAGGATGTCTACTGGCCGCACGCGTCCCGCCACGAGCACTGGGGACAACTCCCGAGTGGAGACTTCTCCCCCTCATCACAGCTGTCTTACAGCTCCAGGCCTTAGGCCCCACCCGCCAGCAGCCACGGTCTCCAGAGCAACGGAGGCGGGGCGGGGGCGGGGCGAGTCTGCCAGGGGCGGGGGGCGGGGCGCCAGGGTGCGGGGGCGGCAGGGGGCGTGGCCTGCGCGGCGGGCTTGGGCGCCTGCGCCTCGGTCCCGGCTCGGCCGGGGAAGAGGCCTGGCTGGGGCGGCACGAGAAGAGGGGGCAGGCCGGAGGCAGCGGCTGCAGCCAGAGGGGGCTTCCATCCCACAGGGCCGCTGGAGGCGCTTCTCCCGCTGCCAGGTGTCGGCACTATGGCCTGCTGCTGTGCTGACGACCATCTTCTCCTCCCTCTTAGCTGACCTGGGCAAGTCCAAGGAACTGGAGCGTAGGGCTTGCAGCTGGGCTGAGGCTCAGGTCCCAGCTGGCACGGGGCCTGTCCAGAGATTCAAGGCTCCTGCGCAGGCACAAGCCCCCAGTGCCGGGCCCGGGCTCAGCTTCAGCCAAAGGGACAGGAGAGGCGTGTGGAGGCAGGTCCCCCCTGAGACCGACTCCACCGCATGCAAGAGCACGTAGACTCAAGTCGGGCCCACTGGCAGGGCGCTGAAGCCCACAGCCTCCTGCCACCAGCGTAGACCTGGCTGTCCCCGCAGCAGCCCTCAGGAGCACTGGTGCCTGGGGCTTTATCGACTAGGCAGCTGCGCCTAGGCCAGAAGGGCTCTCTGCTTTCGTTTGCACATCTGGACAGTAGACCTGCGGCATTGCCTGCTATGGTAGCTTGGCACGACAACCAATAGGAAAATCACCTGGCTGCGTGGCGTGCTCTGGCAGAGCAAACCGTACTGAAGGTGACGAGTTCTTCCTTTTGCGTGTGCGTTTCAAACACTGGGGGTTGTGGCTCGAGTCAATGCCCAAACAACCCAGACAACTGCTTTGGACGGTCGCGAGGCCTGCTTCCAATGTCCCTGACACACGGAACACACGGACCTGTAAGCCCAATTGACCCCAGTGCCTCAAGCGAGCAGAAATGCTTTCCCCTGAAAAGCCTCACAACCCAATAGGTAAGCGGCTTCGTTCTGGGCCCCCCGAACCCGGAGACAAGGTCAATGTTCACTCGTACGGCACCACAAAGTCGGGCGAGGGGAAAAAGGGCACGCTCATGTCTGAGAGTCGCCTGTGTGCTCAGGGGCCCGCCCCTCTCATCCCAGAAAAGAAACACAGGGAAAGAGTGGACATTGACAAGGAAGGGGAAGACTCTGAGCCTCTCCTCTCTGGGAGACAGGCCTCTCCGGGCCTGGCAGGCAGCCGAGGCAGAAGCCCTCGGGCCACCGGTGAGGTGAGAAGGGCCAGGCAGAAGCCAAGCCCTCAGGCCACCTGTGGGAAAGGCCAGGTTTTCCGGTCCCAAAACGGTGGAGGTGACGGGGATGGGATGGGATGGGATGGGAGTCAGCACGTCTGTGACCATTGGCGTGGGAGAGACCTGCAGGGCAACGCCGGCCCTAGGTAGGGCCCCTCCTTGACCAGGCCTCCTCGGGGACTTTGGCTGGCCAGGGACCCCCCTCTTCAGAGGGCCCGCGCAGCCTGGCCCAACGCGGACTCTGGGCCTGGACCAGGTGAGCTCTCGGATGGAGAGAGGGTCTCAGCCCAGTCCCAGGTCTGGCTCAGGGGTCCCCTCCCCCACAGCCCCTTCTGCAAGGGGCCCTGCCCCTCCCCCTGCCTTGGAATCCAGGAGGGAACAATTCTTTCCCAACAGCGGCCCCTAGCGGTGGTAGTTTGGGCTCTGAGTTTCCGCAACGGAGCCGCTTGCTTGTTCCTGGAGCTTCCTCTGTCTCTCTCCTTCCCATCAGACTTAGAGGAGAAAACAACAGTCCACGACACCATAGCAGAGGTTGTCTTCCAGCACAGCCCCCAGCCAGCAGCGTCCTACCACGCCAGCGCCCCCTTTCCTTCCCGTGGCCTCTTGGGGGCATTCGATGTGTCCATTTGGGAACCCCGCTAACCCCGGCGCCTGAGTTTCCCTGGCAGTCGACACGCTCCCGGGAGCGCACTCGGCGGGTTTCGGCAGGATGTCTACTGGCCGCACGCGTCCCGCCACGAGCACTGGGGACAACTCCCGAGTGGAGACTTCTCCCCCTCATCACAGCTGTCTTACAGCTCCAGGCCTTAGGCCCCTCCCGCCAGCAGCCACGGTCTCCAGAGCAACGGAGGCGGGGCGGGGGCGGGGCGAGTCTGCCAGGGGCGGGGGGCGGGGCGCCAGGGTGCGGGGGCGGCAGGGGGCGTGGCCTGCGCGGCGGGCTTGGGCGCCTGCGCCTCGGTCCCGGCTCGGCGGGGGGGAGAGGCCTGGCTGGGGCGGCACGAGAAGAGGGGGCAGGCCGGAGGCAGCGGCTGCAGCCAGAGGGGGCTTCCATCCCACAGGGCCGCTGGAGGCGCTTCTCCCGCTGCCAGGTGTCGGCACTATGGCCTGCTGCTGTGCTGACGACCATCTTCTCCTCCCTCTTAGCTGACCTGGGCAAGTCCAAGGAACTGGAGCGTAGGGCTTGCAGCTGGGCTGAGGCTCAGGTCCCAGCTGGCACGGGGCCTGTCCAGAGATTCAAGGCTCCTGCGCAGGCACAAGCCCCCAGTGCCGGGCCCGGGCTCAGCTTCAGCCAAAGGGACAGGAGAGGCGTGTGGAGGCAGGTCCCCCCTGAGACCGACTCCACCCCATGCAAGAGCACGTAGACTCAAGTCGGGCCCACTGGCAGGGCGCTGAAGCCCACAGCCTCCTGCCACCAGCGTAGACCTGGCTGTCCCCGCAGCAGCCCTCAGGAGCACCGGTGCCTGGGGCTTTATCGACTAGGCAGCTGCGCCTAGGCCAGAAGGGCTCTCTGCTTTCGTTTGCACATCTGGACAGTAGACCTGCGGCATTGCCTGCTATGGTAGCTTGGCACGACAACCAATAGGAAAATCACCTGGCTGCGTGGCGTGCTCTGGCAGAGCAAACCGTACTGAAGGTGACGAGTTCTTCCTTTTGCGTGTGCGTTTCAAACACTGGGGGTTGTGGCTCGAGTCAATGCCCAAACAACCCAGACAACTGCTTTGGACGGTCGCGAGGCCTGCTTCCAATGTCCCTGACACACGGAACACACGGACCTGTAAGCCCAATTGACCCCAGTGCCTCAAGCGAGCAGAAATGCTTTCCCCTGAAAAGCCTCACAACCCAATAGGTAAGCGGCTTCGTTCTGGGCCCCCCGAACCCGGAGACAAGGTCAATGTTCACTCGTACGGCACCACAAAGTCGGGCGAGGGGAAAAAGGGCACGCTCATGTCTGAGAGTCGCCTGTGTGCTCAGGGGCCCGCCCCTCTCATCCCAGAAAAGAAACACAGGGAAAGAGTGGACATTGACAAGGAAGGGGAAGACTCTGAGCCTCTCCTCTCTGGGAGACAGGCCTCTCCGGGCCTGGCAGGCAGCCGAGGCAGAAGCCCTCGGGCCACCGGTGAGGTGAGAAGGGCCAGGCAGAAGCCAAGCCCTCAGGCCACCTGTGGGAAAGGCCAGGTTTTCCGGTCCCCAAACGGTGGAGGTGACGGGGATGGGATGGGATGGGATGGGAGTCAGCACGTCTGTGACCATTGGCGTGGGAGAGACCTGCAGGGCAACGCCCGGCCCTAGGTAGGGCCCCTCCTTGACCAGGCCTCCTCGGGGACTTTGGCTGGCCAGGGACCCCCCCTCTTCAGAGGGCCCGCGCAGCCTGGCCCAACGCGGACTCTGGGCCTGGACCAGGTGAGCTCTCGGATGGAGAGAGGGTCTCAGCCCAGTCCCAGGTCTGGCTCAGGGGTCCCCTCCCCCACAGCCCCTTCTGCAAGGGGCCCTGCCCCTCCCCCTGCCTTGGAATCCAGGAGGGAACAATTCTTTCCCAACAGCGGCCCCTAGCGGTGGTAGTTTGGGCTCTGAGTTTCCGCAACGGAGCCGCTTGCTTGTTCCTGGAGCTTCCTCTGTCTCTCTCCTTCCCATCAGACTTAGAGGAGAAAACAACAGTCCACGACACCATAGCAGAGGTTGTCTTCCAGCACAGCCCCCAGCCAGCAGCGTCCTACCACGCCAGCGCCCCCTTTCCTTCCCGTGGCCTCTTGGGGGCATTCGATGTGTCCATTTGGGAACCCCGCTAACCCCGGCGCCTGAGTTTCCCTGGCAGTCGACACGCTCCGGGGAGCGCACTCGGCGGGTTTCGGCAGGATGTCTACTGGCCGCACGCGTCCCGCCACGAGCACTGGGGACAACTCCCGAGTGGAGACTTCTCCCCCTCATCACAGCTGTCTTACAGCTCCAGGCCTTAGGCCCCTCCCGCCAGCAGCCACGGTCTCCAGAGCAACGGAGGCGGGGCGGGGGCGGGGCGAGTCTGCCAGGGGCGGGGGGCGGGGCGCCAGGGTGCGGGGGCGGCAGGGGGCGTGGCCTGCGCGGCGGGCTTGGGCGCCTGCGCCTCGGTCCCGGCTCGGCCGGGGGAGAGGCCTGGCTGGGGCGGCACGAGAAGAGGGGGCAGGCCGGAGGCAGCGGCTGCAGCCAGAGGGGGCTTCCATCCCACAGGGCCGCTGGAGGCGCTTCTCCCGCTGCCAGGTGTCGGCACTATGGCCTGCTGCTGTGCTGACGACCATCTTCTCCTCCCTCTTAGCTGACCTGGGCAAGTCCAAGGAACTGGAGCGTAGGGCTTGCAGCTGGGCTGAGGCTCAGGTCCCAGCTGGCACGGGGCCTGTCCAGAGATTCAAGGCTCCTGCGCAGGCACAAGCCCCCAGTGCCGGGCCCGGGCTCAGCTTCAGCCAAAGGGACAGGAGAGGCGTGTGGAGGCAGGTCCCCCCTGAGACCGACTCCACCCCATGCAAGAGCACGTAGACTCAAGTCGGGCCCACTGGCAGGGCGCTGAAGCCCACAGCCTCCTGCCACCAGCGTAGACCTGGCTGTCCCCGCAGCAGCCCTCAGGAGCACCGGTGCCTGGGGCTTTATCGACTAGGCAGCTGCGCCTAGGCCAGAAGGGCTCTCTGCTTTCGTTTGCACATCTGGACAGTAGACCTGCGGCATTGCCTGCTATGGTAGCTTGGCACGACAACCAATAGGAAAATCACCTGGCTGCGTGGCGTGCTCTGGCAGAGCAAACCGTACTGAAGGTGACGAGTTCTTCCTTTTGCGTGTGCGTTTCAAACACTGGGGGTTGTGGCTCGAGTCAATGCCCAAACAACCCAGACAACTGCTTTGGACGGTCGCGAGGCCTGCTTCCAATGTCCCTGACACACGGAACACACGGACCTGTAAGCCCAATTGACCCCAGTGCCTCAAGCGAGCAGAAATGCTTTCCCCTGAAAAGCCTCACAACCCAATAGGTAAGCGGCTTCGTTCTGGGCCCCCCGAACCCGGAGACAAGGTCAATGTTCACTCGTACGGCACCACAAAGTCGGGCGAGGGGAAAAAGGGCACGCTCATGTCTGAGAGTCGCCTGTGTGCTCAGGGGCCCGCCCCTCTCATCCCAGAAAAGAAACACAGGGAAAGAGTGGACATTGACAAGGAAGGGGAAGACTCTGAGCCTCTCCTCTCTGGGAGACAGGCCTCTCCGGGCCTGGCAGGCAGCCGAGGCAGAAGCCCTCGGGCCACCGGTGAGGTGAGAAGGGCCAGGCAGAAGCCAAGCCCTCAGGCCACCTGTGGGAAAGGCCAGGTTTTCCGGTCCCAAAACGGTGGAGGTGACGGGAATGGGATGGATGGGATGGGAGTCAGCACGTCTGTGACCATTGGCGTGGGAGAGACCTGCAGGGCAACGCCGGCCCTAGGTAGGGCCCCTCCTTGACCAGGCCTCCTCGGGGACTTTGGCTGGCCAGGGACCCCCCTCTTCAGAGGGCCCGCGCAGCCTGGCCCAACGCGGACTCTGGGCCTGGACCAGGTGATCTCTCGGATGGAGAGAGGGTCTCAGCCCAGTCCCAGGTCTGGCTCAGGGGTCCCCTCCCCCACAGCCCCTTCTGCAAGGGGCCCTGCCCCTCCCCCTGCCTTGGAATCCAGGAGGGAACAATTCTTTCCCAACAGCGGCCCCTAGCGGTGGTAGTTTGGGCTCTGAGTTTCCGCAACGGAGCCGCTTGCTTGTTCCTGGAGCTTCCTCTGTCTCTCTCCTTCCCATCAGACTTAGAGGAGAAAACAACAGTCCACGACACCATAGCAGAGGTTGTCTTCCAGCACAGCCCCCAGCCAGCAGCGTCCTACCACGCCAGCGCCCCCTTTCCTTCCCGTGGCCTCTTGGGGGCATTCGATGTGTCCATTTGGGAACCCCGCTAACCCCGGCGCCTGAGTTTCCCTGGCAGTCGACACGCTCCCGGGAGCGCACTCGGCGGGTTTCGGCAGGATGTCTACTGGCCGCACGCGTCCCGCCACGAGCACTGGGGACAACTCCCGAGTGGAGACTTCTCCCCCTCATCACAGCTGTCTTACAGCTCCAGGCCTTAGGCCCCTCCCGCCAGCAGCCACGGTCTCCAGAGCAACGGAGGCGGGGCGGGGGCGGGGCGAGTCTGCCAGGGGCGGGGGGCGGGGCGCCAGGGTGCGGGGGCGGCAGGGGGCGTGGCCTGCGCGGCGGGCTTGGGCGCCTGCGCCTCGGTCCCGGCTCGGCGGGGGGAGAGGCCTGGCTGGGGCGGCACGAGAAGAGGGGGCAGGCCGGAGGCAGCGGCTGCAGCCAGAGGGGGCTTCCATCCCACAGGGCCGCTGGAGGCGCTTCTCCCGCTGCCAGGTGTCGGCACTATGGCCTGCTGCTGTGCTGACGACCATCTTCTCCTCCCTCTTAGCTGACCTGGGCAAGTCCAAGGAACTGGAGCGTAGGGCTTGCAGCTGGGCTGAGGCTCAGGTCCCAGCTGGCACGGGGCCTGTCCAGAGATTCAAGGCTCCTGCGCAGGCACAAGCCCCCAGTGCCGGGCCCGGGCTCAGCTTCAGCCAAAGGGACAGGAGAGGCGTGTGGAGGCAGGTCCCCCCTGAGACCGACTCCACCCCATGCAAGAGCACGTAGACTCAAGTCGGGCCCACTGGCAGGGCGCTGAAGCCCACAGCCTCCTGCCACCAGCGTAGACCTGGCTGTCCCCGCAGCAGCCCTCAGGAGCACCGGTGCCTGGGGCTTTATCGACTAGGCAGCTGCGCCTAGGCCAGAAGGGCTCTCTGCTTTCGTTTGCACATCTGGACAGTAGACCTGCGGCATTGCCTGCTATGGTAGCTTGGCACGACAACCAATAGGAAAATCACCTGGCTGCGTGGCGTGCTCTGGCAGAGCAAACCGTACTGAAGGTGACGAGTTCTTCCTTTTGCGTGTGCGTTTCAAACACTGGGGGTTGTGGCTCGAGTCAATGCCCAAACAACCCAGACAACTGCTTTGGACGGTCGCGAGGCCTGCTTCCAATGTCCCTGACACACGGAACACACGGACCTGTAAGCCCAATTGACCCAGTGCCTCAAGCGAGCAGAAATGCTTTCCCCTGAAAAGCCTCACAACCCAATAGGTAAGCGGCTTCGTTCTGGGCCCCCCCGAACCCGGAGACAAGGTCAATGTTCACTCGTACGGCACCACAAAGTCGGGCGAGGGGAAAAAGGGCACGCTCATGTCTGAGAGTCGCCTGTGTGCTCAGGGGCCCGCCTCTCTCATCCCAGAAAAGAAACACAGGGAAAGAGTGGACATTGACAAGGAAGGGGAAGACTCTGAGCCTCTCCTCTCTGGGAGACAGGCCTCTCCGGGCCTGGCAGGCAGCCGAGGCAGAAGCCCTCGGGCCACCGGTGAGGTGAGAAGGGCCAGGCAGAAGCCAAGCCCTCAGGCCACCTGTGGGAAAGGCCAGGTTTTCCGGTCCCCAAACGGTGGAGGTGACGGGGATGGGATGGGATGGGATGGGAGTCAGCACGTCTGTGACCATTGGCGTGGGAGAGACCTGCAGGGCAACGCCGGCCCTAGGTAGGGCCCCTCCTTGACCAGGCCTCCTCGGGGACTTTGGCTGGCCAGGGACCCCCCTCTTCAGAGGGCCCGCGCAGCCTGGCCCAACGCGGACTCTGGGCCTGGACCAGGTGAGCTCTCGGATGGAGAGAGGGTCTCAGCCCAGTCCCAGGTCTGGCTCAGGGGTCCCCTCCCCCACAGCCCCTTCTGCAAGGGGCCCTGCCCCTCCCCCTGCCTTGGAATCCAGGAGGGAACAATTCTTTCCCAACAGCGGCCCCTAGCGGTGGTAGTTTGGGCTCTGAGTTTCCGCAACGGAGCCGCTTGCTTGTTCCTGGAGCTTCCTCTGTCTCTCTCCTTCCCATCAGACTTAGAGGAGAAAACAACAGTCCACGACACCATAGCAGAGGTTGTCTTCCAGCACAGCCCCCAGCCAGCAGCGTCCTACCACGCCAGCGCCCCCTTTCCTTCCCGTGGCCTCTTGGGGGCATTCGATGTGTCCATTTGGGAACCCCGCTAACCCCGGCGCCTGAGTTTCCCTGGCAGTCGACACGCTCCGGGGAGCGCACTCGGCGGGTTTCGGCAGGATGTCTACTGGCCGCACGCGTCCCGCCACGAGCACTGGGGACAACTCCCGAGTGGAGACTTCTCCCCCTCATCACAGCTGTCTTACAGCTCCAGGCCTTAGGCCCCTCCCGCCAGCAGCCACGGTCTCCAGAGCAACGGAGGCGGGGCGGGGGGCGGGGCGCCAGGGTGCGGGGGCGGCAGGGGGCGTGGCCTGCGCGGCGGGCTTGGGCGCCTGCGCCTCGGTCCCGGCTCGGCGGGGGGAGAGGCCTGGCTGGGGCGGCACGAGAAGAGGGGGCAGGCCGGAGGCAGCGGCTGCAGCCAGAGGGGGCTTCCATCCCACAGGGCCGCTGGAGGCGCTTCTCCCGCTGCCAGGTGTCAGCACTATGGCCTGCTGCTGTGCTGACGACCATCTTCTCCTCCCTCTTAGCTGACCTGGGCAAGTCCAAGGAACTGGAGCGTAGGGCTTGCAGCTGGGCTGAGGCTCAGGTCCCAGCTGGCACGGGGCCTGTCCAGAGATTCAAGGCTCCTGCGCAGGCACAAGCCCCCCAGTGCCGGGCCCGGGCTCAGCTTCAGCAAAAGGGACAGGAGAGGCGTGTGGAGGCAGGTCCCCCCTGAGACCGACTCCACCCCATGCAAGAGCACGTAGACTCAAGTCGGGCCCACTGGCAGGGCGCTGAAGCCCACAGCCTCCTGCCACCAGCGTAGACCTGGCTGTCCCCGCAGCAGCCCTCAGGAGCACCGGTGCCTGGGGCTTTATCGACTAGGCAGCTGCGCCTAGGCCAGAAGGGCTCTCTGCTTTCGTTTGCACATCTGGACAGTAGACCTGCGGCATTGCCTGCTATGGTAGCTTGGCACGACAACCAATAGGAAAATCACCTGGCTGCGTGGCGTGCTCTGGCAGAGCAAACCGTACTGAAGGTGACGAGTTCTTCCTTTTGCGTGTGCGTTTCAAACACTGGGGGTTGTGGCTCGAGTCAATGCCCAAACAACCCAGACAACTGCTTTGGACGGTCGCGAGGCCTGCTTCCAATGTCCCTGACACACGGAACACACGGACCTGTAAGCCCAATTGACCCCAGTGCCTCAAGCGAGCAGAAATGCTTTCCCCTGAAAAGCCTCACAACCCAATAGGTAAGCGGCTTCGTTCTGGGCCCCCCGAACCCGGAGACAAGGTCAATGTTCACTCGTACGGCACCACAAAGTCGGGCGAGGGGAAAAAGGGCACGCTCATGTCTGAGAGTCGCCTGTGTGCTCAGGGGCCCGCCCCTCTCATCCCAGAAAAGAAACACAGGGAAAGAGTGGACATTGACAAGGAAGGGGAAGACTCTGAGCCTCTCCTCTCTGGGAGACAGGCCTCTCCGGGCCTGGCAGGCAGCCGAGGCAGAAGCCCTCGGGCCACCGGTGAGGTGAGAAGGGCCAGGCAGAAGCCAAGCCCTCAGGCCACCTGTGGGAAAGGCCAGGTTTTCCGGTCCCCAAACGGTGGAGGTGACGGGGATGGGATGGGATGGGATGGGAGTCAGCACGTCTGTGACCATTGGCGTGGGAGAGACCTGCAGGGCAACGCCGGCCCTAGGTAGGGCCCCTCCTTGACCAGGCCTCCTCGGGGACTTTTGGCTGGCCAGGGACCCCCCCTCTTCAGAGGGCCCGCGCAGCCTGGCCCAACGCGGACTCTGGGCCTGGACCAGGTGAGCTCTCGGATGGAGAGAGGGTCTCAGCCCAGTCCCAGGTCTGGCTCAGGGGTCCCCTCCCCCACAGCCCCTTCTGCAAGGGGGCCCTGCCCCTCCCCCTGCCTCGGAATCCAGGAGGGAACAATTCTTTCCCAACAGCGGCCCCTAGCGGTGGTAGTTTGGGCTCTGAGTTTCCGCAACGGAGCCGCTTGCTTGTTCCTGGAGCTTCCTCTGTCTCTCTCCTTCCCATCAGACTTAGAGGAGAAAACAACAGTCCACGACACCATAGCAGAGGTTGTCTTCCAGCACAGCCCCCAGCCAGCAGCGTCCTACCACGCCAGCGCCCCCTTTCCTTCCCGTGGCCTCTTGGGGGCATTCGATGTGTCCATTTGGGAACCCCGCTAACCCCGGCGCCTGAGTTTCCCTGGCAGTCGACACGCTCCCGGGAGCGCACTCGGCGGGTTTCGGCAGGATGTCTACTGGCCGCACGCGTCCCGCCACGAGCACTGGGGACAACTCCCGAGTGGAGACTTCTCCCCCGCATCACAGCTGTCTTACAGCTCCAGGCCTTAGGCCCCTCCCGCCAGCAGCCACGGTCTCCAGAGCAACGGAGGCGGGGCGGGGGCGGGGCGAGTCTGCCAGGGGCGGGGGCCGGGGCGCCAGGGTGCGGGGGCGGCAGGGGGCGTGGCCTGCGCGGCGGGCTTGGGCGCCTGCGCCTCGGTCCCGGCTCGGCGGGGGGAGAGGACTGGCTGGGGCGGCACGAGAAGAGGGGGCAGGCCGGAGGCAGCGGCTGCAGCCAGAGGGGGCTTCCATCCCACAGGGCCGCTGGAGGCGCTTCTCCCGCTGCCAGGTGTCGGCACTATGGCCTGCTGCTGTGCTGACGACCATCTTCTCCTCCCTCTTAGCTGACCGGGGCAAGTCCAAGGAACTGGAGCGTAGGGCTTGCAGCTGGGCTGAGGCTCAGGTCCCAGCTGGCACGGGGCCTGTCCAGAGATTCAAGGCTCCTGCGCAGGCACAAGCCCCCAGTGCCGGGCCCGGGCTCAGCTTCAGCCAAAGGGACAGGAGAGGCGTGTGGAGGCAGGTCCCCCCTGAGACCGACTCCACCCCATGCAAGAGCACGTAGACTCAATTCGGGCCCACTGGCAGGGCGCTGAAGCCCACAGCCTCCTGCCACCAGCGTAGACCTGGCTGTCCCCGCAGCAGCCCTCAGGAGCACCGGTGCCTGGGGCTTTATCGACAAGGCAGCTGCGCCTAGGCCAGAAGGGCTCCCTGCTTTCGTTTGCACATCTGGACAGTAGACCTGCGGCATTGCCTGCTATGGTAGCTTGGCACGACAACCAATAGGAAAATCACCTGGCTGCGTGGCGTGCTCTGGCAGAGCAAACCGTACTGAAGATGACGAGTTCTTCCTTTTGCGTGTGCGTTTCAAACACTGGGGGTTGTGGCTCGAGTCAATGCCCAAACAACCCAGACAACTGCTTTGGACGGTCGCGAGGCCTGCTTCCAATGTCCCTGACACACGGAACACACGGACCTGTAAGCCCAATTGACCCCAGTGCCTCAAGCGAGCAGAAATGCTTTCCCCTGAAAAGCCTCACAACCCAATAGGTAAGCGGCTTCGTTCTGGGCCCCCCGAACA
>NW_026688405.1:0-64026 GCF_030445035.2 Dasypus novemcinctus | reverse complement strand
AATGCGAGTATAAAAATATGAATGTTAGCAAAAAATCTGAAGTAAAGGAGATAGCTGAAAAATCTCTGCACACAATGCTTAGTTCTCAGAAGTAAATCATATGTACCATGTTGTTTCATTTAGGTTTCAAGAGTTAGCTGCTATACAGCCGGTTATGTTTTCCTATAGTGTAAATGCTAGTTTTACAGATAGGAATGTTAGCACAAAAACTGAAAGAAAGGAGATAGCCGCAAAATCTCTGCACACAATGCTTAGTTCTCAGAAGTACAACATATGTGCCATGTTGTTTCATTTAGGTTTAAAGAGGTAGCTGCTATACCGCCGGTTAGGCTTTCCTATAGTGTAAAAGCTAGTTTTACAGATAGGAATGTTAGCACAAAAACTGAAAGAAAGGAGATAGCCGCAAAATCTCTGCACACCATGCTTAGTTCTCAGAAGTAAGCCATATGTGCCATGTTATTTCATTTAGGTTTAAAGAGTTAGCTACTATACCGCCGGTTATGCTTTCCTATAGTGTAAATGCTAGTTTTACACTTAGGAATGTTAGCACCAAAACTGAAGTAAAGGAGATAACTGAAAAATCTCTGCACACAATGCTTAGTACTCAGAAATAAATCATATGTGCCATGTTGTTTCATTTAGGTTTAAAGAGGTAGCTGCTATACCGCCGGTTAGGCTTTCCTATAGTGTAAAAGCTAGTTTTACAAATAGGAATGTTAGCACAAAAACTGAAAGAAAGGAGATAGCCGCAAAATCTCTGCACACAATGCTTAGTTCTCAGAAGTAAATCATATGTGCCATGTTGTTTCATTCAGGTTTCAAGAATTAGCTGCTATACACTCAGTTATGCTTTCGTATATAGTAAATGCGAGTATAAAGATATGAATGTTAGCACAAAATCTGAAGTAAAGGAGATAGCTGAAAAATCTCTGCACACAATGCTTAGTTCTCAGAAGTAAATGATAGGTGCCATGTTGTTTCATTTAGGTTTTAAAGTGTTAGCTGCTATACCGCCGTTTAGGATTTCCTATAGTGTAAATGCTAGTTTTACAGATAGGAATGTTAGCACAAAAACTGAAAGAAAGGAGATAGCGGCAAAATCTCTGCACACAATGCTTAGTTCTCAGAAGTAAATGATAGGTGCCATGTTGTTTCATTTAGGTTTAAAGAGTTAGCTGCTATACCGCCGTTTAGGATTTCCTATAGTGTAAAAGCTAGTTTTACAGATAGGAATATTAGCACAAAAACTGAAAGAAAGGAGATAGCGGCAAAATCTCTGCACACAATGCTTATTTTATAGAAGTACATCATATGTGCCATGTTGTTTCATTTAGGTTTAAAGAGTTAGCTGCTATACCGCCGGTTATGCTTTCCTATAGTGTAAATGCTAGTTTTACAGATAGGAATGTTAGCACAAAAAATGAAAGAAAGGAGATAGCCGCAAAATCTCTGCACACAATGCTTAGTTTTCAGAAGTAAACCATATGTGCCATGTTGTTTCATTTAGGTTTAAAGAGTAAGCTGCTATACCCTCAGTTATGCTTTCCTATATAGTAAATGCGAGTATAAAAATATGAATGTTAGCACAAAATCTGAAGTAAAGGAGATAGCTGAAAAATCTCTGCACACAATGCTTAGTTCTCAGAAGTAAATCATAAGTGCCATGTTGTTTCATTTAGGTTTAAAGAGTTAGCTGCTATACTGCCCGTTAGGCTTTCCTATAGTGTAAATGCTAGTTTTACAGATAGGAATGTTAGCACAAAAACTGAAAGAAATGAGATAGCTGCAAAACCTCTGCACACAATGCTTAGTTCTCAGAAGTAAATCATATGTGCCATGTTGTTTCATTTACGTTTAAAGAGTTAGCTGCTATGCCGCCGGTTATGCTTTCCTATAGTGTAATTGCTAGTTTTACAGATAGGAATGTTAGCACCAAAACTGAAGTAAAGGAGATAACTGAAAAATCTCTGCACACAATGCTTAATTCTCAGAAGTAAATCCTATGTGCTATGTTGTTTCATTTTGGTTTAAAGAGTTAGCTGCTATACCGCCGTATAGGGTTTCCTATAGTGTACAGGCTAGTTTTACAGATAGGAATGTTAGCACCAAAATTGAAAGAAAGGAAAGAGCTGCAAAATCTCTGCACACAATGCTTAGTTCTCAGAAGTACATCATATGTGCCATGTTGTTTCATTTAGCTTTAAAGAGTTAGCTGCTATACCGCCGGTTATGCTTTCCTATAGTGTAAATGCTGGTTTTACAGATATGAATGTTAGCACAAAATCTGAAGTAAAGGAGATAACTGAAAAATCTCTGCACACAATGCTTAGTTCTCAGAAGTAAATGATAGGTGCCATGTTGTTTCATTTAGGTTTAAAGTGTTAGCTGCTATACCGCCGTTTAGGATTTCCTATAGTGTAAAGGCTAGTTTTACAGATAGGAATGTTAGCACAAAAACTGAAAGAAAGGAGATAGCCGCAAAATCTCTGCACACAATGCTTAGTTCTCAGAAGTACATCATATGTGCCATGTTGTTTCATTTATGTTTAAAGAGTTAGCTGCTATACAGCCGGTTATGATTTCCTATAGTGTAAATGCTAGTTTTACAGATAGGAATGTTAGCACAAAAACTGAAAGAAAGGAGATAGCCGCAAAATCTCTGCACACAATGCTTAGTTCTCAGAAGTAAATGATAGGTGCCATGTTGTTTCATTTAGGTTTAAAGAGTTAGCTGCTATACCGCCGGTTATGCTTTCCTATAGTGTAAATGCTAGTTTTACAGATATGAATGTTAGCACAAAATCTGAATTAAAGGAGATAGCTGAAAAATCTCTGCACACAATGCTTAGTTCTCAGAAGTAAATCATAAATGCCATGTTGTTTCATTTAGGTTTAAAGAGTTAGCTGCTATACTGCCCGTTAGGCTTTCCTATAGTGTAAAAGCTAGTTTTACAGATAGGAATGTTAGCACAAAAACTGAAAGAAAGGAGATAGCCGCAAAACTTCTGTACACAATGCTTAGTTCTCAGAAGTAAATCATATGTGCCATGTTGTTTCATTTACATTTAAAGAGTTAGCTGCTATACCGCCTGTTATGCTTTCCTATAGTGTAAATGCTAGTTTTACAGAAAGGAATGTTAGCACCAAAACTGAAGTAAAGGAGGTAACTGAAAAATCTCTGCACACAATGCTTAATTCTCAGAAGTAAATCATATGTGCCATGTTGTTTCATTTAGGTTTAAAGAGTTAGCTGCTATACCGCCGTTTAGGATTTCCTATAGAGTAAAGGCTAGTTTTACAGATAGGAATGTTAGCACAAAAACTGAAAGAAAGGAGATAGCCGCAAAATCTCTCCACACAATGCTTAGTTCTCAGAAGTAAATCATAAGTGCCATGTTGTTTCATTTAGGTTTAAAGAGATAGCTGCTATACTGCCCGTTAGGCTTTCCTATAGTGTAAATGCTAGTTACCCAGATAGGAATGTTAGCACAAAAACTGAAAGAAAGGAGATAGCCACAAAACCTCTGAACACAATGCTTAGTTCTCAGAAAGTACATCATATGTGCCATGTTGTTTCATTTAGGTTTAAAGTGTTAGCTGCTATACGCCGGCTATGCTTTCCTATAGTGTAAATGCTAGTTTTACAGATAGGAATGTTAGAACAAAAACTGAAAGAAAGGAGCCGCAAAATCTCTGCTCACAATGCTTAGTTTTCAGAAGTAAGCCATATGTGCCATGTTGTTTCATTTAGGTTTAAAGAGTTAGCTGCTATACCCTCAGTTATGCTTTCCTATATAGTAAATGCGAGTATAAAAATATGAATGTTAGCACAAAATCTGAAGTAAAGGAGATAGCTGAAAAATCTCTGCACACAATGCTTAGTTCTCAGAAGTACATCATATGTGCCATGTTGTTTCATTTATGTTTAAAGAGTTAGCTGCTATACCGCCGGTTATGATTTCCTATAGTGTAAATGCTAGTTTTTACAGATAGGAATGTTAGCACAAAAACTGAAAGAAAGGAGATAGCGGCAAAATCTCTGCACACAATGCTTAGTTCTCAGAAGTAAATGATAGGTGCCATGTTGTTTCATTTAGGTTTAAAGAGTTAGCTGCTATACCACCGGTTATGCTTTCCTATAGTGTAAATGCTAGTTTTACAGATATGAATGTTAGCACAAAATCTGAATTAAAGGAGATAGCTGAAAAATCTCTGCACACAATGCTTACTTCTCAGAAGTAAATCATAAATGCCATGTTGTTTCATTTAGGTTTAAAGAGTTAGCTGCTATACTGCCCGTTGGGCTTTCCTATAGTGGAAATGCTAGTTTTACAGATAGCAATGTTAGCACAAAAACTGAAAGAAAGGAGATAGCCGCAAAACTTCTGCACACAATGCTTAGTTCTCAGAAGTAAATCATATGTGCCATGTTGTTTCATTTAGATTTAAAGAGTTAGCTGCTATACCGCCGTTTAGGATTTCCTATAGTGTAAAGGCTAGTTTTACAGATAGGAATGTTAGCACAAAAACTGAAAGAAAGGATATAGCTGCAAAATCTCTGCACACAATGCTTAGTTGTCAGAAGTACATCATATGTGCCATGTTGTTTCATTTAGGTTTAAAGAGTTAGCTGCTATACCGCCGGTTATGATTTCCTATAGTGTAAATGCTAGTTTTACAGATAGGAATGTTAGCACAAAAACTGAAAGAAAGGAGATAGCCGCAAAATCTCTACACACAAGGCTTAGTTCTCAGAAGTAAATGATAGGTGCCATGTTGTTTCATTTAGGTTTAAAGAGTTTGCTGTTATACCGCCGGTTATGATTTCCTATAGTGTAAATGCTAGTTTTACAGATAGGTATGTTAGCACAAAAACTGAAAGAAAGGAGATAGCCGAAAAAATCTCTGCACACAATGCTTAGTTCTGAGAAGTAAATCATAAGTGCCATGTTGTTTCATTTAGGTTTAAAGAGTTAGCTGCTATACCGCCGTTTAGGATTTCCTATAGTGTAAAAGCTAGTTTTACGGATAGGAATATTAGCACAAAAACTGAAAGAAAGGAGATAGCGGCAAAATCTCTGCACACAATGCTTATTTTATAGAAGTACATCATATGTGCCATGTTGTTTCATTTAGGTTTAAAGAGTTAGCTGCTATACCGCCGGTTATGCTTTCCTATAGTGTAAATGCTAGTTTTACAGATAGGAATGTTAGCACAAAAACTGAAAGAAAGGAGATAGCCGAAAAATCTCTGCACACAATGCTTAGTTCTCAGAAGTAAATCATAAGTGCCATGTTGTTTCATTTAGGTTTAAAGAGTTAGCTGCTATACCGCCGTTTAGGATTTCCTATAGTGTAAAAGCTAGTTTTACAGATAGGAATATTACCACAAAACCTGAAAGAAAGGAGATAGCCGCAAAATCTCTGCACACAATGCTTATTTTATGGAAGTACATCATATGTGCCATGTTGTTTCATTTAGGTTTAAAGAGTTAGCTGCTATACTGCCGGTTATGCTCTCCTATAGTGTAAAAGCTAGTTTTACAGATAGGAATGTCAGCACAAAAACTGAAAGAAAGGAGATAGCCACAAAATCTCTGCACACAATGCTTAGTTTTCAGAAGTAAACCATATGTGCCATGTTGTTTCATTTAGGTTTAAAGAGTTAGCTGCTATACCCTCAGTTATGCTTTCCTATATAGTAAATGCGAGTATAAAAATATGAATGTTAGCACAAAATCTGAAGTAAAGGAGATAGCTGAAAAATCTCTGCACACAATGCTTAGTTCTCAGAAGTAAATCATATGTACCATGTTGTTTCATTTAGGTTTCAAGAGTTAGCTGCTATACAGCCGGTTATGTTTTCCTATAGTGTAAATGCTAGTTTTACAGAAAGGAATGTTAGCACAAAAACTGAAAGAAAGGAGATAGGCGCAAAATCTCTGCACACAATGCTTAGTTCTCAGAAGTACAACATAGTTGCCATGTTGTTTCATTTAGGTTTAAAGAGGTAGCTGCTATAACGCCGGTTAGGCTTTCCTATAGTGTAAAAGCTAGATTTACAGATAGGAATGTTAGCACAAAAACTGAAAGAAAGGAGATAGCCGCAAAATCTCTGCACACCATGCTTAGTTCTCAGAAGTAAGCCATATGTGCCATGTTGTTTCATTTAGGTTTAAAGAGTTAGCTGCTATACCGCCGGTTATGCTTTCCTATAGTGTAAATGCTAGTTTTACACTTAGGAATGTTAGCACCAAAACTGAAGTAAAGGAGATAACTGAAAAATCTCTGCACACAATGCTTAGTACTCAGAAATAAATCATATGTGCCATATTGTTTCATTTAGGTTTAAAGAGGTAGCTGCTATACCGCCGGTTAGGCTTTCCTATAGTGTAAAAGCTAGTTTACAAATAGGAATGTTAGCACAAAAACTGAAAGAAAGGAGATAGCCGCAAAATCTCTGCACACAATGCTTAGTTCTCAGAAGTAAATCATATGTGCCATGTTGTTTCATTCAGGTTTCAAGAATTAGCTGCTATACACTCAGTTATGCTTTCGTATATAGTAAATTCGATTATAAAGATATGAATGTTAGCACAAAATCTGAAGTAAAGGAGATAGCTGAAAAATCTCTGCACACAATGCTTAGTTCTCAGAAGTAAATGATAGGTGCCATGTTGTTTCATTTAGGTTTAAAGTGTTAGCTGCTATACCGCCGTTTAGGATTTCCTATAGTGTAAAGGCTAGTTTTACATAGGAATGTTAGCACAAATACTGAAAGAAAGGAGATAGCCGCAAAATCTCTGCACACAATGCTTAGTTCTCAGAAGTACATCATATGAGCCATGTTGTTTCATTTATGTTTAAAGAGTTAGCTGCTATACCGCCGGGTATGATTTCCTATAGTGTAAATGCTAGTTTTACAGATAGGAATGTTAGCACAAAAACTGAAAGAAAGGAGATAGCGGCAAAATCTCTGCACACAATGCTTAGTTCTCAGAAGTAAATGATAGGTGCCATGTTGTTTCATTTAGGTTTAAAGAGTTAGCTGCTATACCGCCGGTTATGCTTTCCTATAGTGTAAATGCTAGTTTTACAGATATGAATGTTAGCACAAAATCTGAATTAAAGGAGATAGCTGAAAAATCTCTGCACACAATGCTTAGTTCTCAGAAGTAAATCATAAATGCCATGTTGTTTCATTTAGGTTTAAAGAGTTAGCTGCTATACTGCCCGTTAGGCTTTCCTATAGTGTAAATGCTAGTTTTACAGATAGGAATGTTAGCACAAAAACTGAAAGAAAGGAGATAGCCGCAAAACTTCTGTACACAATGCTTAGTTCTCAGAAGTAAATCATATGTGCCATGTTGTTTCATTTACATTTAAAGAGTTAGCTGCTATACCGCCTGTTATGCTTTCCTATAGTGTAAATGCTAGTTTTACAGATAGGAATGTTAGCACCAAAACTGAAGTAAAGGAGATAACTGAAAAATCTCTGCACACAATGCTTATTTCTCAGAAGTAAATCATATGTGCCATGTTGTTTTCATTTAGGTTTAAAGAGTTAGCTGCTATACAGCCGGTTATGCTTTCCTATAGTGTAAATGCTAGTTTTACAGATATGAATGTTCGCACAAAATCTGAATTAAAGGAGATAGCTGAAAAATCTCTGCACACAATGCTTAGTTCTCAGAAGTAAATCATAAATGCCATGTTGTTTCATTTAGGTTTAAAGAGTTAGCTGCTATACCTCCGTTTAGGATTTCCTATAGTGTAAAGGCTAGTTTTCCAGATAGGAATGTTAGCACAAAAACTGAAAGAAAGGATATAGCTACAAAATCTCTGCACACAATGCTTTGTTGTCAGAAGTACATCATATGTGCCATGTTGTTTCATTTAGGTTTAAAGAGTTAGCTGCTATACCGCCGGTTATGATTTCCTATAGTGTAAAAGCTAGTTTTACAGATAGGAATGTTACCACAAAAACTGAAAGAAAGGAGATAGCCGCAAAATCTCTACACACAAGGCTTAGTTCTCAGAAGTAAATGATAGGTGCCATGTTGTTTCATTTAGGTTTAAAGAGTTAGCTGTTATACCGCCGGTTATGATTTCCTATAGTGTAAATGCTAGTTTTACAGATAGGAATGTTAGCACAAAAACTGAAAGAAAGGAGATAGCCGAAAAATCTCTGCACACAATGCTTAGTTCTCAGAAGTAAATCATAAGTGCCATGTTGTTTCATTTAGGTTTTAAGAGTTAGCTGCTATACCGCCGTTTAGGATTTCCTATAGTGTAAAAGCTAGTTTTACAGATAGGAATATTGGCACAAAAACTGAAAGAAAGGAGATAGCGGCAAAATCTCTGCACACAATGCTTATTTTATAGAAGTACATCATATGTGCCATGTTGTTTCATTTAGGTTTAAAGAGTTAGCTGCTATACCGCCGGTTATGCTTTCCTACAGTGTAAATGCTAGTTTTACAGATAGGAATGTTAGCACAAAAACTGAAAGAAAGGAGATAGCCGCAAAATCTCTGCACACAGTGCTTAGTTTTCAGAAGTAAACCATATGTGCCATGTTGTTTCTTTTAGGTTTAAAGAGTTAGCTGCTATACCCTCAGTTATGCTTTCCTATATAGTAAATGCGAGTATAAAAATATGAATGTTAGCAAAAAATCTGAAGTAAAGGAGATAGCTGAAAAATCTCTGCACACAATGCTTAGTTCTCAGAAGTAAATCATATGTACCATGTTGTTTCATTTAGGTTTCAAGAGTTAGCTGCTATACAGCCGGTTATGTTTTCCTATAGTGTAAATGCTAGTTTTACAGATAGGAATGTTAGCACAAAAACTGAAAGAAAGGAGATAGCCGCAAAATCTCTGCACACAATGCTTAATTCTCAGAAGTACAACATATGTGCCATGTTGTTTCATTTAGGTTTAAAGAGGTAGCTGCTATACCGCCGGTTAGGCTTTCCTATAGTGTAAAAGCTAGTTTTACAGATAGGAATGTTAGCACAAAAACTGAAAGAAAGGAGATAGCCGCAAAATCTCTGCACACCATGCTTAGTTCTCAGAAGTAAGCCATATGTGCCATGTTATTTCATTTAGGTTTAAAGAGTTAGCTACTATACCGCCGGTTATGCTTTCCTATAGTGTAAATGCTAGTTTTACACTTAGGAATGTTAGCACCAAAACTGAAGTAAAGGAGATAACTGAAAAATCTCTGCACACAATGCTTAGTACTCAGAAATAAATCATATGTGCCATGTTGTTTCATTTAGGTTTAAAGAGGTAGCTGCTATACCGCCGGTTAGGCTTTCCTATAGTGTAAAAGCTAGTTTTACAAATAGGAATGTTAGCACAAAAACTGAAAGAAAGGAGATAGCCGCAAAATCTCTGCACACAATGCTTAGTTCTCAGAAGTAAATCATATGTGCCATGTTGTTTCATTCAGGTTTCAAGAATTAGCTGCTATACACTCAGTTATGCTTTCGTATATAGTAAATGCGAGTATAAAGATATGAATGTTAGCACAAAATCTGAAGTAAAGGAGATAGCTGAAAAATCTCTGCACACAATGCTTAGTTCTCAGAAGTAAATGATAGGTGCCATGTTGTTTCATTTAGGTTTAAAGTGTTAGCTGCTATACCGCCGTTTAGGATTTCCTATAGTGTAAATGCTAGTTTTACAGATAGGAATGTTAGCACAAAAACTGAAAGAAAGGAGATAGCGGCAAAATCTCTGCACACAATGCTTAGTTCTCAGAAGTAAATGATAGGTGCCATGTTGTTTCATTTAGGTTTAAAGAGTTAGCTGCTATACCGCCGTTTAGGATTTCCTATAGTGTAAAAGCTAGTTTTACAGATAGGAATATTAGCACAAAAACTGAAAGAAAGGAGATAGCGGCAAAATCTCTGCACACAATGCTTATTTTATAGAAGTACATCATATGTGCCATGTTGTTTCATTTAGGTTTAAAGAGTTAGCTGCTATACCGCCGGTTATGCTTTCCTATAGTGTAAATGCTAGTTTTACAGATAGGAATGTTAGCACAAAAAATGAAAGAAAGGAGATAGCCGCAAAATCTCTGCACACAATGCTTAGTTTTCAGAAGTAAACCATATGTGCCATGTTGTTTCATTTAGGTTTAAAGAGTAAGCTGCTATACCCTCAGTTATGCTTTCCTATATAGTAAATGCGAGTATAAAAATATGAATGTTAGCACAAAATCTGAAGTAAAGGAGATAGCTGAAAAATCTCTGCACACAATGCTTAGTTCTCAGAAGTAAATCATAAGTGCCATGTTGTTTCATTTAGGTTTAAAGAGTTAGCTGCTATACTGCCCGTTAGGCTTTCCTATAGTGTAAATGCTAGTTTTACAGATAGGAATGTTAGCACAAAAACTGAAAGAAATGAGATAGCTGCAAAACCTCTGCACACAATGCTTAGTTCTCAGAAGTAAATCATATGTGCCATGTTGTTTCATTTACGTTTAAAGAGTTAGCTGCTATGCCGCCGGTTATGCTTTCCTATAGTGTAATTGCTAGTTTTACAGATAGGAATGTTAGCACCAAAACTGAAGTAAAGGAGATAACTGAAAAATCTCTGCACACAATGCTTAATTCTCAGAAGTAAATCCTATGTGCTATGTTGTTTCATTTTGGTTTAAAGAGTTAGCTGCTATACCGCCGTATAGGGTTTCCTATAGTGTACAGGCTAGTTTTACAGATAGGAATGTTAGCACCAAAATTGAAAGAAAGGAAAGAGCTGCAAAATCTCTGCACACAATGCTTAGTTCTCAGAAGTACATCATATGTGCCATGTTGTTTCATTTAGCTTTAAAGAGTTAGCTGCTATACCGCCGGTTATGCTTTCCTATAGTGTAAATGCTGGTTTTACAGATATGAATGTTAGCACAAAATCTGAAGTAAAGGAGATAACTGAAAAATCTCTGCACACAATGCTTAGTTCTCAGAAGTAAATGATAGGTGCCATGTTGTTTCATTTAGGTTTAAAGTGTTAGCTGCTATACCGCCGTTTAGGATTTCCTATAGTGTAAAGGCTAGTTTTACAGATAGGAATGTTAGCACAAAAACTGAAAGAAAGGAGATAGCCGCAAAATCTCTGCACACAATGCTTAGTTCTCAGAAGTACATCATATGTGCCATGTTGTTTCATTTATGTTTAAAGAGTTAGCTGCTATACAGCCGGTTATGATTTCCTATAGTGTAAATGCTAGTTTTACAGATAGGAATGTTAGCACAAAAACTGAAAGAAAGGAGATAGCCGCAAAATCTCTGCACACAATGCTTAGTTCTCAGAAGTAAATGATAGGTGCCATGTTGTTTCATTTAGGTTTAAAGAGTTAGCTGCTATACCGCCGGTTATGCTTTCCTATAGTGTAAATGCTAGTTTTACAGATATGAATGTTAGCACAAAATCTGAATTAAAGGAGATAGCTGAAAAATCTCTGCACACAATGCTTAGTTCTCAGAAGTAAATCATAAATGCCATGTTGTTTCATTTAGGTTTAAAGAGTTAGCTGCTATACTGCCCGTTAGGCTTTCCTATAGTGTAAAAGCTAGTTTTACAGATAGGAATGTTAGCACAAAAACTGAAAGAAAGGAGATAGCCGCAAAACTTCTGTACACAATGCTTAGTTCTCAGAAGTAAATCATATGTGCCATGTTGTTTCATTTACATTTAAAGAGTTAGCTGCTATACCGCCTGTTATGCTTTCCTATAGTGTAAATGCTAGTTTTACAGAAAGGAATGTTAGCACCAAAACTGAAGTAAAGGAGGTAACTGAAAAATCTCTGCACACAATGCTTAATTCTCAGAAGTAAATCATATGTGCCATGTTGTTTCATTTAGGTTTAAAGAGTTAGCTGCTATACCGCCGTTTAGGATTTCCTATAGAGTAAAGGCTAGTTTTACAGATAGGAATGTTAGCACAAAAACTGAAAGAAAGGAGATAGCCGCAAAATCTCTCCACACAATGCTTAGTTCTCAGAAGTAAATCATAAGTGCCATGTTGTTTCATTTAGGTTTAAAGAGATAGCTGCTATACTGCCCGTTAGGCTTTCCTATAGTGTAAATGCTAGTTACCCAGATAGGAATGTTAGCACAAAAACTGAAAGAAAGGAGATAGCCACAAAACCTCTGAACACAATGCTTAGTTCTCAGAAGTACATCATATGTGCCATGTTGTTTCATTTAGGTTTAAAGTGTTAGCTGCTATACCGCCGGCTATGCTTTCCTATAGTGTAAATGCTAGTTTTACAGATAGGAATGTTAGAACAAAAACTGAAAGAAAGGAGCCGCAAAATCTCTGCTCACAATGCTTAGTTTTCAGAAGTAAGCCATATGTGCCATGTTGTTTCATTTAGGTTTAAAGAGTTAGCTGCTATACCCTCAGTTATGCTTTCCTATATAGTAAATGCGAGTATAAAAATATGAATGTTAGCACAAAATCTGAAGTAAAGGAGATAGCTGAAAAATCTCTGCACACAATGCTTAGTTCTCAGAAGTACATCATATGTGCCATGTTGTTTCATTTATGTTTAAAGAGTTAGCTGCTATACCGCCGGTTATGATTTCCTATAGTGTAAATGCTAGTTTTACAGATAGGAATGTTAGCACAAAAACTGAAAGAAAGGAGATAGCGGCAAAATCTCTGCACACAATGCTTAGTTCTCAGAAGTAAATGATAGGTGCCATGTTGTTTCATTTAGGTTTAAAGAGTTAGCTGCTATACCACCGGTTATGCTTTCCTATAGTGTAAATGCTAGTTTTACAGATATGAATGTTAGCACAAAATCTGAATTAAAGGAGATAGCTGAAAAATCTCTGCACACAATGCTTACTTCTCAGAAGTAAATCATAAATGCCATGTTGTTTCATTTAGGTTTAAAGAGTTAGCTGCTATACTGCCCGTTGGGCTTTCCTATAGTGGAAATGCTAGTTTTACAGATAGCAATGTTAGCACAAAAACTGAAAGAAAGGAGATAGCCGCAAAACTTCTGCACACAATGCTTAGTTCTCAGAAGTAAATCATATGTGCCATGTTGTTTCATTTACATTTAAAGAGTTAGCTGCTATACCGCCTGTTATGCTTTCCTATAGTGTAAATGCTAGTTTTACAGATAGGAATGTTAGCACCAAAACTGAAGTAAAGGAGATAACTGAAAAATCTCTGCACAGAATGCTTAATTCACAGAAGTAAATCATATGTGCCATGTTGTTTCATTTAGGTTTAAAGAGTTAGCTGCTATACCGCCGTTTAGGATTTCCTATAGAGTAAAGGCCAGTTTTACAGATAGGAATGTTAGCACAAAAACTGAAAGAAAGGAGATAGCCGCAAAATCTCTGCACACAATGCTTAGTTCTCAGAAGTAAATCATAAGTGCCATGTTGTTTCATTTAGGTTTAAAGAGGTAGCTGCTATACTGCCCGTTAGGCTTTCCTATAGTGTAAATGCTAGTTACCCAGATAGGAATGTTAGCACAAAAACTGAAAGAAAGGAGATAGCCACAAAACCTCTGCACACAATGCTTAGTTCTCAGAAGTACATCATATGTGCCATGTTGTCTCATTTAGGTTTAAAGAGTTAGGTGCTATACCGCCGGCTATGCTTTCCTATAGTGTAAATGCTAGTTTTACAAATAGGAATGTTAGCACAAAAACTGAAAGAAAGGAGATAGCCGCAAAATCTCTGCACACAATGCTTAGTTCTCAGAAGAAAATGATAGGTGCCAATTTGTTTCATTTTGGTTTAAAGAGTTAGCTGCTATACCGCCGGTTATGCTTTCCTATAGTGTAAATGCTAGTTTTACAGATATGAATGTTAGCACAAAATCTGAAGTAAAGGAGATAGCTGAATAATCTCTGCACACAATGCTTAGTTCTCAGAAGTAAATCATAAGTGCCATGTTGTTTCATTTAGGTTTAAAGAGTTAGCTGCTATACTGCCCGTTAGGCTTTCCTATAGTGTAAATGCTAGTTTTACAGATATGAATGTTAGGACAAATCTGAAGTAAAGGAGATAGCTGAATAATCTCTGCACACAATGCTTAGTTCTCAGAAGTAAATCATAAGTGCCATGTTGTTTCATTTAGGTTTAAAGAGTTACCTGCTATACTGCCCGTTAGGCTTTCCTATAGTGTAAAGGTTAGTTTTACAGATAGGAATGTTAGCACAAAAACTGAAAGAAAGGAGATAGCCGCAAAATCTCTGCACACAATGCTTAGTTCTGAGAAGCACATCATATGTGCCATGTTGTTTCATTTAGGTTTAAAGAGTTAGCTGCTATACCGCCGGTTATGATTTCCTATAGTGTAAATGCTAGTTTTACAGATAGGAATGTTAGCACAAAAACTGAAAGAAAGGACATAGCCGCAAAATCTCTGCACACAATGCTTAGTTCTCAGAAGTACATCATATGTGCCATGTTGTTTCATTTAGGTTTAAAGAGTTAGCTGCTATACCGCCGGTTATGCTTTCCTATAGTGTAAATGCTAGTTTTACACATAGGAATGTTAGCCCCAAAACTGAAGTAAAGGAGATAACTGAGAAATCTCTGCACACAATGCTTAGTTCTCAGAAGTAAATCATATGTGCCATGTTGTTTCATTTAGGTTTAAAGAGTTAGTTGCTATACCGCCGGTTATGCTTTCCTATAGTGTAAATGCTAGTTTTACACATAGGAATGTTAGCACCAAAACTGAAGTAAAGGAGATAACTGAAAAATCTCTGCACACAATGCTTAGTTCTCAGAAGTAAAGCATATATGCCATGTTGTTTCATTTACATTTAAAGAGTTAGCTGCTATACCACCGGTTATGCTTTCCTATAGTGTAAATGCTAGTTTTACAGATAGGAATGTTAGCACAAAAACTGAAGTAAAGGAGATAACTGAAAAATCTCTGCACACAATGATTAATTCTCAGAAGTAAATCATATGTGCCATGTTGTATCATTTAGGTTTAAAGAGTTAGGTGCTATACAGCCGTTTAGGATTTCCTATAGTTTAAAGGCTAGTTTTACAGATAGGAATGTTAGCACAAAAACTGAAAGAAAGGAGATAGCCGCAAAATCTCTGCACACAATGCATAGTTCTCAGAAGTACATCATATGTGCCATGTTGTTTCATTTAGGTTTAAAGAGTTAGCTGGTATACTGCTGGTTATGATTTCCTATAGTGTAAATGCTAGTTTTACAGATAGGAATGTTAGCACAAAAACTGAAAGAAAGGAGATAGCCGCAAAATCTCTGCACACAATGCTTAGTTCTCAGAAGTAAATGATAGCTGCCATGTTGTTTCATTTAGGTTTAAAGAGTTAGCTGCTATACCGCCGGTTATGCTTTCCTATAGTGTAAATGCTAGTTTTACAGATATGAATGTTAGCACAAAATCTGAAGTAAAGGAGATAGCTGAAAAATCTCTGCACACATTGCTTAGTTCTCAGAAGTAAATCATAAGTGCCATGTTGTTTCATTTAGGTTTAAAGAGTTAGCTGCTATACTGCCCGTTAGGCTTTCCTATAGTGTAAATTCTAGTTTTACAGATAGGAATGTTAGCACAAAAACTGAAAGAAAGGAGATAGCCACAAAACCTCTGCACACAATGCTTAGTTCTCAGAAGTAAATCATATGTGCCATGTTGTTTCATTTACATTTAAAAAGTTAGCCGCTATACAGCCGGTTATGCTTTCCTATAGTGTAAATGCTAGTTTTACAGATAGGAATGTTAGCACCAAAACTGAAGTAAAGGAGATAACTGAAAAATCTCTGCACATAGTGCTTAATTCTCAGAAGTAAATCATATGTGCCATGTTGTTTCATTTAGGTTTAAAGAGTTAGCTGCTATACCGCCGTTTAGGATTTCCTATAGTGTAAAGGCTAGTTTTACAGATAGGAATGTTAGCACAAAAACTGAAAGGAGATAGCAGCAAAATCTCTGCACACAATGCTTAGCTCTCAGAAGTACATCATATGTGCCATGTTGTTTCATTTAGGTTTAAAGAGTTAGCTGCTATACCGCCGATTATGCTTTCCTATAGTGTAAATGCTAGTTTTACAGATAGGAATGTTAGCACAAAAACTGAAAGAAAGGAGATAGCCGCAAAATCTCTGCACACAATGCTTAGTTTTCAGAAGTAAACCATATGTGCCATGTTGTTTCATTTAGGTTTAAAGAGTTAGCTGCTATACCCTCAGTTATGCTTTCCTATATAGTAAATGCGAGTATAAAAATATGAATGTTAGCACAAAATCTGAAGTAAAGGAGATAGCTGAAAAATCTCTGCACACAATGCTTAGTTCTCAGAAGTAAATCATATGTGCCATGTTGTTTCATTAAGGTTTCAAGAGTTAGCTGCTATACCGCCGGTTATGCTTTCCTATAGTGTAAAAGCTAGTTTTACAGGTAGGAATGTTAGCACAAGAACTGAAAGAAAGGAGATAGCCGAAAATCTCTGCACAGAATGCTTAGTTCTCAGAAGTAAACCATATGTGCCATGTTGTTTCATTTAGGTTTAAAGAGCTAGCTGCTATACCGCCGGTTATGCTTTCCTATAGTGTAAATGCTAGTTTTACAGATATGAATGTTAGCACAAAATCTGAAGTAAAGGAGATAGCTGAAAAATCTCTGCACACAATGCTTAGTTCTCAGAAGTAAATCATAAGTGCCATGTTGTTTCATTTAGGTTTAAAGAGTTAGCTGCTATACTGCCCGTTAGGCTTTCCTATAGTGTAAATGCTAGTTTTACAGATAGGAATGTTAGCACAAAAACTGAAAGAAATGAGATAGCTGCAAAACCTCTGCACACAATGCTTAGTTCTCAGAAGTAAATCATATGTGCCATGTTGTTTCATTTACGTTTAAAGAGTTAGCTGCTATGCCGCCGGTTATGCTTTCCTTGTAGTGTAAATGCTAGTTTTACAGATAGGAATGTTAGCACCAAAACTGAAGTAAAGGAGATAACTGAAAAATCTCTGCACACAATGCTTAATTCTCAGAAGTAAATCATATGTGCTATGTTGTTTCATTTTGGTTTAAAGAGTTAGCTGCTATACCGCCGTATAGGGTTTCCTATAGTGTAAAGGCTAGTTTTACAGATAGGAATGTTAGCACCAAAATTGAAAGAAAGGAAAGAGCTGCAAAATCTCTGCACACAATGCTTAGTTCTCAGAAGTACATCATATGTGCCATGTTGTTTCATTTAGCTTTAAAGAGTTAGCTGCTATACCGCCGGTTATGCTTTCCTATAGTGTAAATGCTAGTTTTACAGATATGAATGTTAGCACAAAATCTGAAGTAAAGGAGATAACTGAAAAATCTCTGCACACAATGCTTAGTTCTCAGAAGTAAATCATATGTGCCATGTTGTTTCATTTAGGTTTCAAGAGTTAGCTGCTATACCGCCGGTTATGCTTTCCTATAGTGTAAATGCTAGTTTTACACATAGGAATGTTAGCACCAAAACTGAAGTAAAGGAGATAACTGAAAAATCTCTGCACACAATGCTTAGTTCTCAGAAGTACATCATATGTGCCATGTTTTTTCATTTAGGTTTAAAGAGTTAGCTGCTATACCGCCAGTTATGCTTTCCTATAGTGTAAATGCTAGTTTTACACATAGGAATGTTAGCAACAAAACTGAAGTAAAGGAGATAACTGAAAAATCTCTGCACACAATGCTTAGTTCTCAGAAGTAAAGCATATGTGCCATGTTGTTTCATTTACATTTAAAGAGTTAGCTGCTATACCGCCGGTTATGCTTTCCTATAGTGTAAATGCTAGTTTTACAGATAGGAATGTTAGCACCAAAACTGAAGTAAAGGAGATAACTGAAAAATCTCTGCACACAATGCTTAATTCTCAGAAGTAAATCATATGTGCCATGTTGTATCATTTAGATTTAAAGAGTTAGGTGCTATACCGCCGTTTAGGATTTCCTATAGTGTAAAGGCTAGTTTTACAGATAGGAATGTTAGCACAAAAACTGAAAGAAAGGAGATAGCCGCAAAACCTCTGCACACAATGCTTAGTTCTCAGAAGTAAATCATATGTGCCATGTTGTTTCATTTACGTTTAAAGAGTTAGCTGCTATGCGGCCGGTTATGCTTTCCTATAGTGTAAATGCTAGTTTTACAGATAGGAATGTTACCACCAAAACTGAAGTAAAGGAGATAACTGAAAAATCTCTGCACACAATGCTTAATTCTCAGAAGTAAATCATATGTGCTATGTTGTTTCATTTAGGTTTAAAGAGTTAGCTGCTATACCGCCGTATAGGGTTTCCTATAGTGTAAAGGCTAGTTTTACCGATAGGAATGTTAGCACCAAAACTGAAAGAAAGGAGATAGCTGCAAAATCTCTGCACACAATGCTTAGTTCTCAGAAGTACATCATATATGCCATGTTGTTTCATTTAGGTTTAAAGAGTTAGCTGCTATACCGCCGGTTATTATTTCCTATAGTGTAAATGCTAGTTTTACAGATAGGAATGTTAGCACAAAAACTGAAAGAAAGGAGATAGCCGCAAAATCTCGGCACACAATAATTAGTTCTCAGAAGTAAATGATGGGTGCCATGTTGTTTCATTTAGGTTTAAAGAGTTAGCTGCTATACCGCCGGTTATGCTTTCCTATAGTGTAAAAGCTAGTTTTACAGATATGAATGTTAGCACAAAATCTGAAGTAAAGGAGATAACTGAAAAATCTCTGCACACAATGCTTAGTTCTCAGAAGTAAATCATATGTGCCATGTTGTTTCATTTAGGTTTCAAGAGTTAGCTGCTATACCGCCGGTTATGCTTTCCTATAGTGTAAATGCTAGTTTTACAGATAGGAATGTTAGCACAAAAACTGAAAGAAAGGAGATAGCCGCAAAATCTCTGCACACAATGCTTAGTTCTCAGAAGTAAACCATATGTGCCAGGTTGTTTCATTTAGGTTTAAAGAGTTAGCTGCTATACCCTCAGTTATGCTTTCCTATATAGTAAATGCGAGTATAAAAATATGAATGTTAGCACAAAATCTGAAGTAAATGAGATAGCTGAAAAATCTCTGCACACAATGCTTAGTTCTCAGAAGTAAATCATAAGTGCCATGTTGTTTCATTTAGGTTTAAAGAGTTAGCTGCTATACTGCCCGTTAGGCTTTCCTATAGTGTAAATGCTAGTTTTACAGATAGGAATGTTAGCACAAAAACTGAAAGAAATGAGATAGCTGCAAAACCTCTGCACACAATGCTTAGTTCTCAGAAGTAAATCATATGTGGCATGTTGTTTCGTTTACGTTTAAAGAGTTAGCTGCTATGCCGCCGGTTATGCTTTCCTATAGTGTAAATGCTAGTTTTACAGATAGGAATGTTAGCACCAAAACTGAAGTAAAGGAGATAACTGAAAAATCTCTGCACACAATGCTTAATTCTCAGAAGTAAATCCTATGTGCTATGTTGTTTCATTTTGGTTTAAAGAGTTAGCTGCTATACCGCCGTATAGGGTTTCCTATAGTGTAAAGGCTAGTTTTACAGATAGGAATGTTAGCACAAAAACTGAAAGAAAGGAGATAGCCGCAAAATCTCTGCACACAATGCTTAGTTCTCAGAAGTACATCATATGTGCCATGTTGTTTCATTTATGTTTAAAGAGTTAGCTGCTATACAGCCGGTTATGATTTCCTATAGTGTAAATGCTAGTTTTACAGATAGGAATGTTAGCACAAAAACTGAAAGAAAGGAGATAGCCGCAAAATCTCTGCACACAATGCTTAGTTCTCAGAAGTAAATGATAGGTGCCATGTTGTTTCATTTAGGTTTAAAGAGTTAGTTGCTATACCGCCGGTTATGCTTTCCTATAGTGTAAATGCTAGTTTTACAGATATGAATGTTAGCACAAAATCTGAATTAAAGGAGATAGCTGAAAAATCTCTGCACACAATGCTTAGTTCTCAGAAGTAAATCATAAATGCCATGTTGTTTCATTTAGGTTTAAAGAGTTAGCTGCTATACTGCCCGTTAGGCTTTCCTATAGTGTAAAAGCTAGTTTTACAGATAGGAATGTTAGCACAAAAACTGAAAGAAAGGAGATAGCCGCAAAACTTCTGTACACAATGCTTAGTTCTCAGAAGTAAATCATATGTGCCATGTTGTTTCATTTACATTTAAAGAGTTAGCTGCTATACCGCCTGTTATGCTTTCCTATAGTGTAAATGCTAGTTTTACAGAAAGGAATGTTAGCACCAAAACTGAAGTAAAGGAGGTAACTGAAAAATCTCTGCACACAATGCTTAATTCTCAGAAGTAAATCATATGTGCCATGTTGTTTCATTTAGGTTTAAAGAGTTAGCTGCTATACCGCCGTTTAGGATTTCCTATAGAGTAAAGGCTAGTTTTACAGATAGGAATGTTAGCACAAAAACTGAAAGAAAGGAGATAGCCGCAAAATCTCTCCACACAATGCTTAGTTCTCAGAAGTAAATCATAAGTGCCATGTTGTTTCATTTAGGTTTAAAGAGATAGCTGCTATACTGCCCGTTAGGCTTTCCTATAGTGTAAATGCTAGTTACCCAGATAGGAATGTTAGCACAAAAACTGAAAGAAAGGAGATAGCCACAAAACCTCTGAACACAATGCTTAGTTCTCAGAAGTACATCATATGTGCCATGTTGTTTCATTTAGGTTTAAAGTGTTAGCTGCTATACCGCCGGCTATGCTTTCCTATAGTGTAAATGCTAGTTTTACAGATAGGAATGTTAGAACAAAAACTGAAAGAAAGGAGCCGCAAAATCTCTGCACACAATGCTTAGTTTTCAGAAGTAAGCCATATGTGCCATGTTGTTTCATTTAGGTTTAAAGAGTTAGCTGCTATACCCTCAGTTATGCTTTCCTATATAGTAAATGCGAGTATAAAAATATGAATGTTAGCACAAAATCTGAAGTAAAGGAGATAGCTGAAAAATCTCTGCACACAATGCTTAGTTCTCAGAAGTACATCATATGTGCCATGTTGTTTCATTTATGTTTAAAGAGTTAGCTGCTATACCGCCGGTTATGATTTCCTATAGTGTAAATGCTAGTTTTACAGATAGGAATGTTAGCACAAAAACTGAAAGAAAGGAGATAGCGGCAAAATCTCTGCACACAATGCTTAGTTCTCAGAAGTAAATGATAGGTGCCATGTTGTTTCATTTAGGTTTAAAGAGTTAGCTGCTATACCACCGGTTATGCTTTCCTATAGTGTAAATGCTAGTTTTACAGATATGAATGTTAGCACAAAATCTGAATTAAAGGAGATAGCTGAAAAATCTCTGCACACAATGCTTACTTCTCAGAAGTAAATCATAAATGCCATGTTGTTTCATATAGGTTTAAAGAGTTAGCTGCAATACTGCCCGTTGGGCTTTCCTATAGTGGAAATGCTAGTTTTACAGATAGCAATGTTAGCACAAAAACTGAAAGAAAGGAGATAGCCGCAAAACTTCTGCACACAATGCTTAGTTCTCAGAAGTAAATCATATGTGCCATGTTGTTTCATTTACATTTAAAGAGTTAGCTGCTATACCGCCTGTTATGCTTTCCTATAGTGTAAATGCTAGTTTTACAGATAGGAATGTTAGCACCAAAACTGAAGTAAAGGAGATAACTGAAAAATCTCTGCACAGAATGCTTAATTCTCAGAAGTAAATCATATGTGCCATGTTGTTTCATTTAGGTTTAAAGAGTTAGCTGCTATACCGCCGTTTAGGATTTCCTATAGAGTAAAGGCCAGTTTTACAGATAGGAATGTTAGCACAAAAACTGAAAGAAAGGAGATAGCCGCAAAATCTCTGCACACAATGCTTAGTTCTCAGAAGTAAATCATAAGTGCCATGTTGTTTCATTTAGGTTTAAAGAGGTAGCTGCTATACTGCCCGTTAGGCTTTCCTATAGTGTAAATGCTAGTTACCCAGATAGGAATGTTAGCACAAAAACTGAAAGAAAGGAGATAGCCACAAAACCTCTGCACACAATGCTTAGTTCTCAGAAGTACATCATATGTGCCATGTTGTCTCATTTAGGTTTAAAGAGTTAGCTGCTATACCGCCGGCTATGCTTTCCTATAGTGTAAATGCTAGTTTTACAAATAGGAATGTTAGCACAAAAACTGAAAGAAAGGAGATAGCCGCAAAATCTCTGCACACAATGCTTAGTTCTCAGAAGATAATGATAGGTGCCAATTTGTTTCATTTTTGTTTAAAGAGTTAGCTGCTATACCGCCGGTTATGCTTTCCTATAGTGTAAATGCTAGTTTTACAGATATGAATGTTAGCACAAAATCTGAAGTAAAGGAGATAGCTGAATAATCTCTGCACACAATGCTTAGTTCTCAGAAGTAAATCATAAGTGCCATGTTGTTTCATTTAGGTTTAAAGAGTTAGCTGCTATACTGCCCGTTAGGCTTTTCTATAGTGTAAATGCTAGTTTTACAGATATGAATGTTAGGACAAATCTGAAGTAAAGGAGATAGCTGAATAATGTCTGCACACAATGCTTAGTTCTCAGAAGTAAATCATAAGTGCCATGTTGTTTCATTTAGGTTTAAAGAGTTAGCTGCTATACTGCCCGTTAGGCTTTCCTATAGTGTAAAGGTTAGTTTTACAGATAGGAATGTTAGCACAAAAACTGAAAGAAAGGAGATAGCCGCAAAATCTCTGCACACAATGCTTAGTTCTGAGAAGCACATCATATGTGCCATGTTGTTTCATTTAGGTTTAAAGAGTTAGCTGCTATACCGCCGGTTATGATTTCCTATAGTGTAAATGCTAGTTTTACAGATAGGAATGTTAGCACAAAAACTGAAAGAAAGGACATAGCCGCAAAATCTCTGCACACAATGCTTAGTTCTCAGAAGTACATCATATGTGCCATGTTGTTTCATTTAGGTTTAAAGAGTTAGCTGCTATACCGCCGGTTATGATTTCCTATAGTGTAAATGCTAGTTTTACAGATAGGAATGTTAGCACAAAAACTGAAAGAAAGGAGATAGCCGCAATATCTCTGCACACAATGCTTAGTTCTCCGAAGTAAATCATATGTGCCATGTTGTTTCATTCAGGTTTCAAGAATTAGCTGCTATACACTCAGTTATGCTTTCGTATATAGTAAATGCGAGTATAAAGATATGGATGTTAGCACAAAATCTGAAGTAAAGGAGATAGCTGAAAAATCTCTGCACACAATGCTTAGTTCTCAGAAGTAAATCATATGTGCCATGTTGTTTCATTTAGGTTTAAAGAGTTAGCCTCTATACCGCCGGTTATGCTTTCCTATAGTGTAAATGCTAGTTTTACAGATAGGAATGTTAGCACCAAAACTGAAGTAAAGGAGATAACTGAAAAATCTCTGCACACAATGCTTAATTCTCAGAAGTAAATCCTATGTGCCATGTTGTTTCATTTAGGTTTAAAGAGTTAGCTGCTATACCGCCGTATAGGGTTTCCTATAGTGTAAAGGCTAGTTTTACCGATAGGAATGTTAGCACCAAAACTGAAAGAAAGGAGATAGCTGCAAAATCTCTGCACACAATGCTTAGTTCTCAGAAGTACATCATATATGCCATGTTGTTTCATTTAGGTTTAAAGAGTTAGCTGCTATACCGCCGGTTATTATTTCCTATAGTGTAAATGCTAGTTTTACAGATAGGAATGTTAGCACAAAAACTGAAAGAAAGGAGATAGCCGCAAAATCTCGGCACACAATAATTAGTTCTCAGAAGTAAATGATGGGTGCCATGTTGTTTCATTTAGGTTTAAAGAGTTAGCTGCTATACCGCCGGTTATGCTTTCCTATAGTGTAAATGCTAGTTTTACAGATATGAATGTTAGCACAAAATCTGAAGTAAAGGAGATAACTGAAAAATCTCTGCACACAATGCTTAGTTCTCAGAAGTAAATCATATGTGCCATGTTGTTTCATTTAGGTTTCAAGAGTTAGCTGCTATACCGCCGGTTATGCTTTCCTATAGTGTAAATTCTAGTTTTACAGATAGGAATGTTAGCACAAAAACTGAAAGAAAGGAGATAGCCGCAAAATCTCTGCACACAATGCTTAGTTCTCAGAAGTAAATCATAAGTGCCATGTTGTTTCATTTAGGTTTAAAGTGTTAGCTGCTCCACTGCCCGTTAGGCTTTCCTATAGTGTAAATGCTAGTTACACAGATGGGAATGTTAGCACAAAAACTGAAAGAAAGGAGATAGCTGCAAAACCTCTGCACACAATGCTTATTTCTCAGAAGTAAATCATATGTGCAATGTTGTTTCATTTACATTTAAAGAGTTAGCTACTATACGGCCGGTTATGCTTTCCTATAGTGTAAATGCTAGTTTTACAGATAGGAATGTTAGCACCAAAACTGAAGTAAAGGAGATAACTGAAAAATCTCTGCACACAGTGCTTAGTTCTCAGAAGTAAATCATATGTGCCATGTTGTTTCATTTAGGTTTAAAGAGTTAGCTGCTATACCGCCGTTTAGGATTTCCTATAGTGTAAAGGCTAGTTTTACAGATAGGAATGTTAGCACAAAAACTGAAAGAAAGGAGATAGCCGCAAAATCTCTGCACACAATGCTTAGTTCTGAGAAGCACATCATATGTGCCATGTTGTTTCATTTAGGTTTAAAGAGTTAGCTGCTATACCGCCGGTTATGATTTCCTATAGTGTAAATGCTAGTTTTACAGATAGGAATGTTAGCACAAAAACTGAAAGAAAGGAGATACCCGCAAAATCTCTGCACACAATGGTTCGTTTTCAGAAGTAAACCATATGTGCCATGTTGTTTCATTTAGGTTTAAAGAGTTAGCTGCTATACCCTCAGTTATGCTTTCCTATATAGTAAATGCGAGTATAAAAATATGAATGTTAGCACAAAATCTGAAGTAAAGGAGATAGCTGAAAAATCTCTGCACACAATGCTTAGTTCTCAGAAGTAAATCATATGTGCCTTGTTGTTTCATTTAGGTTTCAAGAGTTAGCTGCTATACCGCCGGTTATGCTTTCCTATAGTGTAAACGCTAGTTTTACAGATAGGAATGTTAGCACAAAAACTGAAAGAAAGGAGATAACTGAAATATCTCTGCACACAATGGTTAATTCTCAGAAGTAAATCATATGTGCCATGTTGTTTCATTTAGGTTTAAAGAGTTAGCTGCTATACCGCCGTTTAGGATTTCCTATAGTTTAAAGGGTAGTTTTACATATAGGAAAGCTACCACAAAAACTGAAAGAAAGGAGATAGCTGCAAAACCTCTGCACACAATGCTTAGTTCTCAGAAGTAAACCATATGTGCCATGTTGTTTCATTTAGGTTTAAAGAGTTAGCTGCTATACCGCCGGCTATGCTTTCCTATAGTGTAAATGCTAGTTTTACACATGGGAATGTTAGCCCCAAAACTGAAGTAAAGGAGATAACTGAAAAATCTCTGCACACAATGCTTAGTTCTCAGAAGTAAATCATATGTGCCATGTTGTTTCATTTAGGTTTAAAGAGTTAGCTGCTATACCGCCGGTTATGCTTTCCTATAGTGTAAATGCTAGTTTTACAGATAGGAATGTTAGCACAAATACTGAAAGAAAGGAGATAGCCGCAAAATCTCTGCACAAAATGTTTAGTTCTCAGAAGTAAACCATATGTGCCATGTTGTTTCATTTAGGTTTAAAGAGTTAGCTGCTATACCGCCGGTGATGCTTTCCTATAGTGTAAAGGCTAGTTTTACATTTAGGAATGCTGGCACCAAAACTGAAGTAAAGGAGATAACTGAAAAATCTCTGCACACAATGCTTAGTACTCAGAAGTAAATCATATGTGCCATGTTGTTTCATTTTGGTTTAAAGAGGTAGCTGCTATACCGCCGTTTAGGCTTTCCTATAGTGTAAAAGCTAGTTTTACACATAGGAACATTAGCACAAAAACTGAGAGAAAGGAGATAGCGGCAAAACCTCTGCACACAATGCTTAGTTCTCAGAAGAAAATCAGATGTGCCATGTTGTTTCATTTACATTTAAAGAGTTAGCTGCTATACCGCCGGTTATGCTTTCCTATAGTGTAAATGCTAGTTTTACAGATAGGAATGTTAGCACCAAAACTGAAGTAAAGGAGATAACTGAAAAATCTCTGCACACAATGCTTAATTCTCAGAAGTAAATCATATGTGCCATGTTGTTTCATTTAGGTTTAAAGAGTTAGCTGCTATACCGCCGTTTAGGATTTCCTATAGTGTAAACGCTAGTTTTACAGATAGGAATGTTAGCAGAAAAACTGAAAGAAAGGAGATAGCCGCAAAATCTCTGCACACAATGCTTAGTTCTCAGAAATACATTATATGTGCCATGTTGTTTCATTTAGGTTTAAAGAGTTAGCTGTTATACCGCCGGTTATGATTTCCTATAGTGTAAATGCTAGTTTTACAGATAGGTATGTTAGCACAAAAACTGAAAGAAAGGAGATAGCCGAAAAATCTCTGCACACAATGCTTAGTTCTGAGAAGTAAATCATAAGTGCCATGTTGTTTCATTTAGGTTTAAAGAGTTAGCTGCTATACCCTCAGTTATGCTTTCCTATATAGTAAATGCGAATATAAAAATATGAATGTTAGCACAAAATCTGAAGTAAAGGAGATAGCTGAAAAATCTCTGCACACAATGCTTAGTTCTCAAAAGTAAATCATATGTGCCATGTTGTTTCATTTAGGTTTCAAGAGTTAGCTGCTATACCGCCGGTTATGCTTTCCTATAGTGTAAATTCTAGTTTTACAGATAGGAATGTTAGCACAAAAACTGAAAGAAAGGAGATAGCCGCAAAATCTCTGCACACAATGCTTAGTTCTCAGAAGTAAATCATAAGTGCCATGTTGTTTCATTTAGGTTTAAAGTGTTAGCTGCTCCACTGCCCGTTAGGCTTTCCTATAGTGTAAATGCTAGTTACACAGATGGGAATGTTAGCACAAAAACTGAAAGAAAGGAGATAGCTGCAAAACCTCTGCACACAATGCTTATTTCTCAGAAGTAAATCATATGTGCAATGTTGTTTCATTTACATTTAAAGAGTTAGCTACTATACGGCCGGTTATGCTTTCCTATAGTGTAAATGCTAGTTTTACAGATAGGAATGTTAGCACCAAAACTGAAGTAAAGGAGATAACTGAAAAATCTCTGCACACAGTGCTTAGTTCTCAGAAGTAAATCATATGTGCCATGTTGTTTCATTTAGGTTTAAAGAGTTAGCTGCTATACCGCCGTTTAGGATTTCCTATAGTGTAAAGGCTAGTTTTACAGATAGGAATGTTAGCACAAAAACTGAAAGAAAGGAGATAGCCGCAAAATCTCTGCACACAATGCTTAGTTCTGAGAAGCACATCATATGTGCCATGTTGTTTCATTTAGGTTTAAAGAGTTAGCTGCTATACCGCCGGTTATGATTTCCTATAGTGTAAATGCTAGTTTTACAGATAGGAATGTTAGCACAAAAACTGAAAGAAAGGACATAGCCGCAAAATCTCTGCACACAATGCTTAGTTCTCAGAAGTACATCATATGTGCCATGTTGTTTCATTTAGGTTTAAAGAGTTAGCTGCTATACCGCCGGTTATGCTTTCCTATAGTGTAAATGCTAGTTTTACACATAGGAATGTTAGCCCCAAAACTGAAGTAAAGGAGATAACTGAGAAATCTCTGCACACAATGCTTAGTTCTCAGAAGTAAATCATATGTGCCATGTTGTTTCATTTAGGTTTAAAGAGTTAGTTGCTATACCGCCGGTTATGCTTTCCTATAGTGTAAATGCTAGTTTTACACATAGGAATGTTAGCACCAAAACTGAAGTAAAGGAGATAACTGAAAAATCTCTGCACACAATGCTTAGTTCTCAGAAGTAAAGCATATATGCCATGTTGTTTCATTTACATTTAAAGAGTTAGCTGCTATACCACCGGTTATGCTTTCCTATAGTGTAAATGCTAGTTTTACAGATAGGAATGTTAGCACAAAAACTGAAGTAAAGGAGATAACTGAAAAATCTCTGCACACAATGATTAATTCTCAGAAGTAAATCATATGTGCCATGTTGTATCATTTAGGTTTAAAGAGTTAGGTGCTATACAGCCGTTTAGGATTTCCTATAGTTTAAAGGCTAGTTTTACAGATAGGAATGTTAGCACAAAAACTGAAAGAAAGGAGATAGCCGCAAAATCTCTGCACACAATGCATAGTTCTCAGAAGTACATCATATGTGCCATGTTGTTTCATTTAGGTTTAAAGAGTTAGCTGGTATACTGCTGGTTATGATTTCCTATAGTGTAAATGCTAGTTTTACAGATAGGAATGTTAGCACAAAAACTGAAAGAAAGGAGATAGCCGCAAAATCTCTGCACACAATGCTTAGTTCTCAGAAGTAAATGATAGCTGCCATGTTGTTTCATTTAGGTTTAAAGAGTTAGCTGCTATACCGCCGGTTATGCTTTCCTATAGTGTAAATGCTAGTTTTACAGATATGAATGTTAGCACAAAATCTGAAGTAAAGGAGATAGCTGAAAAATCTCTGCACACATTGCTTAGTTCTCAGAAGTAAATCATAAGTGCCATGTTGTTTCATTTCGGTTTAAAGAGTTAGCTGCTATACTGCCCGTTAGGCTTTCCTATAGTGTAAATTCTAGTTTTACAGATAGGAATGTTAGCACAAAAACTGAAAGAAAGGAGATAGCCACAAAACCTCTGCACACAATGCTTAGTTCTCAGAAGTAAATCATATGTGCCATGTTGTTTCATTTACATTTAAAAAGTTAGCCACTATACAGCCGGTTATGCTTTCCTATAGTGTAAATGCTAGTTTTACAGATAGGAATGTTAGCACCAAAACTGAAGTAAAGGAGATAACTGAAAAATCTCTGCACATAGTGCTTAATTCTCAGAAGTAAATCATATGTGCCATGTTGTTTCATTTAGGTTTAAAGAGTTAGCTGCTATACCGCCGTTTAGGATTTCCTATAGTGTAAAGGCTAGTTTTACAGATAGGAATGTTAGCACAAAAACTGAAAGGAGATAGCAGCAAAATCTCTGCACACAATGCTTAGCTCTCAGAAGTACATCATATGTGCCATGTTGTTTCATTTAGGTTTAAAGAGTTAGCTGCTATACCGCCGATTATGCTTTCCTATAGTGTAAATGCTAGTTTTACAGATAGGAATGTTAGCACAAAAACTGAAAGAAAGGAGATAGCCGCAAAATCTCTGCACACAATGCTTAGTTTTCAGAAGTAAACCATATGTGCCATGTTGTTTCATTTAGGTTTAAAGAGTTAGCTGCTATACCCTCAGTTATGCTTTCCTATATAGTAAATGCGAGTATAAAAATATGAATGTTAGCACAAAATCTGAAGTAAAGGAGATAGCTGAAAAATCTCTGCACACAATGCTTAGTTCTCAGAAGTAAATCATATGTGCCATGTTGTTTCATTAAGGTTTCAAGAGTTAGCTGCTATACCGCCGGTTATGCTTTCCTATAGTGTAAAAGCTAGTTTTACAGGTAGGAATGTTAGCACAAGAACTGAAAGAAAGGAGATAGCCGAAAATCTCTGCACAGAATGCTTAGTTCTCAGAAGTAAACCATATGTGCCATGTTGTTTCATTTAGGTTTAAAGAGCTAGCTGCTATACCGCCGGTTATGCTTTCCTATAGTGTAAATGCTAGTTTTACAGATATGAATGTTAGCACAAAATCTGAAGTAAAGGAGATAGCTGAAAAATCTCTGCACACAATGCTTAGTTCTCAGAAGTAAATCATAAGTGCCATGTTGTTTCATTTAGGTTTAAAGAGTTAGCTGCTATACTGCCCGTTAGGCTTTCCTATAGTGTAAATGCTAGTTTTACAGATAGGAATGTTAGCACAAAAACTGAAAGAAATGAGATAGCTGCAAAACCTCTGCACACAATGCTTAGTTCTCAGAAGTAAATCATATGTGCCATGTTGTTTCATTTACGTTTAAAGAGTTAGCTGCTATGCCGCCGGTTATGCTTTCCTTGTAGTGTAAATGCTAGTTTTACAGATAGGAATGTTAGCACCAAAACTGAAGTAAAGGAGATAACTGAAAAATCTCTGCACACAATGCTTAATTCTCAGAAGTAAATCATATGTGCTATGTTGTTTCATTTTGGTTTAAAGAGTTAGCTGCTATACCGCCGTATAGGGTTTCCTATAGTGTAAAGGCTAGTTTTACAGATAGGAATGTTAGCACCAAAATTGAAAGAAAGGAAAGAGCTGCAAAATCTCTGCACACAATGCTTAGTTCTCAGAAGTACATCATATGTGCCATGTTGTTTCATTTAGCTTTAAAGAGTTAGCTGCTATACCGCCGGTTATGCTTTCCTATAGTGTAAATGCTAGTTTTACAGATATGAATGTTAGCACAAAATCTGAAGTAAAGGAGATAACTGAAAAATCTCTGCACACAATGCTTAGTTCTCAGAAGTAAATCATATGTGCCATGTTGTTTCATTTAGGTTTCAAGAGTTAGCTGCTATACCGCCGGTTATGCTTTCCTATAGTGTAAATGCTAGTTTTACACATAGGAATGTTAGCACCAAAACTGAAGTAAAGGAGATAACTGAAAAATCTCTGCACACAATGCTTAGTTCTCAGAAGTACATCATATGTGCCATGTTTTTTCATTTAGGTTTAAAGAGTTAGCTGCTATACCGCCAGTTATGCTTTCCTATAGTGTAAATGCTAGTTTTACACATAGGAATGTTAGCAACAAAACTGAAGTAAAGGAGATAACTGAAAAATCTCTGCACACAATGCTTAGTTCTCAGAAGTAAAGCATATGTGCCATGTTGTTTCATTTACATTTAAAGAGTTAGCTGCTATACCGCCGGTTATGCTTTCCTATAGTGTAAATGCTAGTTTTACAGATAGGAATGTTAGCACCAAAACTGAAGTAAAGGAGATAACTGAAAAATCTCTGCACACAATGCTTAATTCTCAGAAGTAAATCATATGTGCCATGTTGTATCATTTAGATTTAAAGAGTTAGGTGCTATACCGCCGTTTAGGATTTCCTATAGTGTAAAGGCTAGTTTTACAGATAGGAATGTTAGCACAAAAACTGAAAGAAAGGAGATAGCCGCAAAACCTCTGCACACAATGCTTAGTTCTCAGAAGTAAATCATATGTGCCATGTTGTTTCATTTACGTTTAAAGAGTTAGCTGCTATGCGGCCGGTTATGCTTTCCTATAGTGTAAATGCTAGTTTTACAGATAGGAATGTTACCACCAAAACTGAAGTAAAGGAGATAACTGAAAAATCTCTGCACACAATGCTTAATTCTCAGAAGTAAATCATATGTGCTATGTTGTTTCATTTAGGTTTAAAGAGTTAGCTGCTATACCGCCGTATAGGGTTTCCTATAGTGTAAAGGCTAGTTTTACCGATAGGAATGTTAGCACCAAAACTGAAAGAAAGGAGATAGCCGCAAAATCTCGGCACACAATAATTAGTTCTCAGAAGTAAATGATGGGTGCCATGTTGTTTCATTTAGGTTTAAAGAGTTAGCTGCTATACCGCCGGTTATGCTTTCCTATAGTGTAAATGCTAGTTTTACAGATATGAATGTTAGCACAAAATCTGAAGTAAAGGAGATAACTGAAAAATCTCTGCACACAATGCTTAGTTCTCAGAAGTAAATCATATGTGCCATGTTGTTTCATTTAGGTTTCAAGAGTTAGCTGCTATACCGCCGGTTATGCTTTCCTATAGTGTAAATTCTAGTTTTACAGATAGGAATGTTAGCACAAAAACTGAAAGAAAGGAGATAGCCGCAAAATCTCTGCACACAATGCTTAGTTCTCAGAAGTAAATCATAAGTGCCATGTTGTTTCATTTAGGTTTAAAGTGTTAGCTGCTCCACTGCCCGTTAGGCTTTCCTATAGTGTAAATGCTAGTTACACAGATGGGAATGTTAGCACAAAAACTGAAAGAAAGGAGATAGCTGCAAAACCTCTGCACACAATGCTTATTTCTCAGAAGTAAATCATATGTGCAATGTTGTTTCATTTACATTTAAAGAGTTAGCTACTATACGGCCGGTTATGCTTTCCTATAGTGTAAATGCTAGTTTTACAGATAGGAATGTTAGCACCAAAACTGAAGTAAAGGAGATAACTGAAAAATCTCTGCACACAGTGCTTAGTTCTCAGAAGTAAATCATATGTGCCATGTTGTTTCATTTAGGTTTAAAGAGTTAGCTGCTATACCGCCGTTTAGGATTTCCTATAGTGTAAAGGCTAGTTTTACAGATAGGAATGTTAGCACAAAAACTGAAAGAAAGGAGATAGCCGCAAAATCTCTGCACACAATGCTTAGTTCTGAGAAGCACATCATATGTGCCATGTTGTTTCATTTAGGTTTAAAGAGTTAGCTGCTATACCGCCGGTTATGATTTCCTATAGTGTAAATGCTAGTTTTACAGATAGGAATGTTAGCACAAAAACTGAAAGAAAGGAGATACCCGCAAAATCTCTGCACACAATGGTTCGCGTTCAGAAGTAAACCATATGTGCCATGTTGTTTCATTTAGGTTTAAAGAGTTAGCTGCTATACCCTCAGTTATGCTTTCCTATATAGTAAATGCGAGTATAAAAATATGAATGTTAGCACAAAATCTGAAGTAAAGGAGATAGCTGAAAAATCTCTGCACACAATGCTTAGTTCTCAGAAGTAAATCATATGTGCCTTGTTGTTTCATTTAGGTTTCAAGAGTTAGCTGCTATACCGCCGGTTATGCTTTCCTATAGTGTAAACGCTAGTTTTACAGATAGGAATGTTAGCACAAAAACTGAAAGAAAGGAGATAACTGAAATATCTCTGCACACAATGGTTAATTCTCAGAAGTAAATCATATGTGCCATGTTGTTTCATTTAGGTTTAAAGAGTTAGCTGCTATACCGCCGTTTAGGATTTCCTATAGTTTAAAGGGTAGTTTTACATATAGGAAAGCTACCACAAAAACTGAAAGAAAGGAGATAGCTGCAAAACCTCTGCACACAATGCTTAGTTCTCAGAAGTAAACCATATGTGCCATGTTGTTTCATTTAGGTTTAAAGAGTTAGCTGCTATACCGCCGGCTATGCTTTCCTATAGTGTAAATGCTAGTTTTACACATGGGAATGTTAGCCCCAAAACTGAAGTAAAGGAGATAACTGAAAAATCTCTGCACACAATGCTTAGTTCTCAGAAGTAAATCATATGTGCCATGTTGTTTCATTTAGGTTTAAAGAGTTAGCTGCTATACCGCCGGTTATGCTTTCCTATAGTGTAAATGCTAGTTTTACAGATAGGAATGTTAGCACAAATACTGAAAGAAAGGAGATAGCCGCAAAATCTCTGCACAAAATGTTTAGTTCTCAGAAGTAAACCATATGTGCCATGTTGTTTCATTTAGGTTTAAAGAGTTAGCTGCTATACCGCCGGTGATGCTTTCCTATAGTGTAAAGGCTAGTTTTACATTTAGGAATGCTGGCACCAAAACTGAAGTAAAGGAGATAACTGAAAAATCTCTGCACACAATGCTTAGTACTCAGAAGTAAATCATATGTGCCATGTTGTTTCATTTTGGTTTAAAGAGGTAGCTGCTATACCGCCGTTTAGGCTTTCCTATAGTGTAAAAGCTAGTTTTACACATAGGAACATTAGCACAAAAACTGAGAGAAAGGAGATAGCGGCAAAACCTCTGCACACAATGCTTAGTTCTCAGAAGAAAATCAGATGTGCCATGTTGTTTCATTTACATTTAAAGAGTTAGCTGCTATACCGCCGGTTATGCTTTCCTATAGTGTAAATGCTAGTTTTACAGATAGGAATGTTAGCACCAAAACTGAAGTAAAGGAGATAACTGAAAAATCTCTGCACACAATGCTTAATTCTCAGAAGTAAATCATATGTGCCATGTTGTTTCATTTAGGTTTAAAGAGTTAGCTGCTATACCGCCGTTTAGGATTTCCTATAGTGTAAACGCTAGTTTTACAGATAGGAATGTTAGCAGAAAAACTGAAAGAAAGGAGATAGCCGCAAAATCTCTGCACACAATGCTTAGTTCTCAGAAATACATTATATGTGCCATGTTGTTTCATTTAGGTTTAAAGAGTTAGCTGTTATACCGCCGGTTATGATTTCCTATAGTGTAAATGCTAGTTTTACAGATAGGTATGTTAGCACAAAAACTGAAAGAAAGGAGATAGCCGAAAAATCTCTGCACACAATGCTTAGTTCTGAGAAGTAAATCATAAGTGCCATGTTGTTTCATTTAGGTTTAAAGAGTTAGCTGCTATACCCTCAGTTATGCTTTCCTATATAGTAAATGCGAATATAAAAATATGAATGTTAGCACAAAATCTGAAGTAAAGGAGATAGCTGAAAAATCTCTGCACACAATGCTTAGTTCTCAAAAGTAAATCATATGTGCCATGTTGTTTCATTTAGGTTTCAAGAGTTAGCTGCTATACCGCCGGTTATGCTTTCCTATAGTGTAAATTCTAGTTTTACAGATAGGAATGTTAGCACAAAAACTGAAAGAAAGGAGATAGCCGCAAAATCTCTGCACACAATGCTTAGTTCTCAGAAGTAAATCATAAGTGCCATGTTGTTTCATTTAGGTTTAAAGTGTTAGCTGCTCCACTGCCCGTTAGGCTTTCCTATAGTGTAAATGCTAGTTACACAGATGGGAATGTTAGCACAAAAACTGAAAGAAAGGAGATAGCTGCAAAACCTCTGCACACAATGCTTATTTCTCAGAAGTAAATCATATGTGCAATGTTGTTTCATTTACATTTAAAGAGTTAGCTACTATACGGCCGGTTATGCTTTCCTATAGTGTAAATGCTAGTTTTACAGATAGGAATGTTAGCACCAAAACTGAAGTAAAGGAGATAACTGAAAAATCTCTGCACACAGTGCTTAGTTCTCAGAAGTAAATCATATGTGCCATGTTGTTTCATTTAGGTTTAAAGAGTTAGCTGCTATACCGCCGTTTAGGATTTCCTATAGTGTAAAGGCTAGTTTTACAGATAGGAATGTTAGCACAAAAACTGAAAGAAAGGAGATAGCCGCAAAATCTCTGCACACAATGCTTAGTTCTGAGAAGCACATCATATGTGCCATGTTGTTTCATTTAGGTTTAAAGAGTTAGCTGCTATACCGCCGGTTATGATTTCCTATAGTGTAAATGCTAGTTTTACAGATAGGAATGTTAGCACAAAAACTGAAAGAAAGGACATAGCCGCAAAATCTCTGCACACAATGCTTAGTTCTCAGAAGTACATCATATGTGCCATGTTGTTTCATTTAGGTTTAAAGAGTTAGCTGCTATACCGCCGGTTATGCTTTCCTATAGTGTAAATGCTAGTTTTACACATAGGAATGTTAGCCCCAAAACTGAAGTAAAGGAGATAACTGAGAAATCTCTGCACACAATGCTTAGTTCTCAGAAGTAAATCATATGTGCCATGTTGTTTCATTTAGGTTTAAAGAGTTAGTTGCTATACCGCCGGTTATGCTTTCCTATAGTGTAAATGCTAGTTTTACACATAGGAATGTTAGCACCAAAACTGAAGTAAAGGAGATAACTGAAAAATCTCTGCACACAATGCTTAGTTCTCAGAAGTAAAGCATATATGCCATGTTGTTTCATTTACATTTAAAGAGTTAGCTGCTATACCACCGGTTATGCTTTCCTATAGTGTAAATGCTAGTTTTACAGATAGGAATGTTAGCACAAAAACTGAAGTAAAGGAGATAACTGAAAAATCTCTGCACACAATGATTAATTCTCAGAAGTAAATCATATGTGCCATGTTGTATCATTTAGGTTTAAAGAGTTAGGTGCTATACAGCCGTTTAGGATTTCCTATAGTTTAAAGGCTAGTTTTACAGATAGGAATGTTAGCACAAAAACTGAAAGAAAGGAGATAGCCGCAAAATCTCTGCACACAATGCATAGTTCTCAGAAGTACATCATATGTGCCATGTTGTTTCATTTAGGTTTAAAGAGTTAGCTGGTATACTGCTGGTTATGATTTCCTATAGTGTAAATGCTAGTTTTACAGATAGGAATGTTAGCACAAAAACTGAAAGAAAGGAGATAGCCGCAAAATCTCTGCACACAATGCTTAGTTCTCAGAAGTAAATGATAGCTGCCATGTTGTTTCATTTAGGTTTAAAGAGTTAGCTGCTATACCGCCGGTTATGCTTTCCTATAGTGTAAATGCTAGTTTTACAGATATGAATGTTAGCACAAAATCTGAAGTAAAGGAGATAGCTGAAAAATCTCTGCACACATTGCTTAGTTCTCAGAAGTAAATCATAAGTGCCATGTTGTTTCATTTCGGTTTAAAGAGTTAGCTGCTATACTGCCCGTTAGGCTTTCCTATAGTGTAAATTCTAGTTTTACAGATAGGAATGTTAGCACAAAAACTGAAAGAAAGGAGATAGCCACAAAACCTCTGCACACAATGCTTAGTTCTCAGAAGTAAATCATATGTGCCATGTTGTTTCATTTACATTTAAAAAGTTAGCCACTATACAGCCGGTTATGCTTTCCTATAGTGTAAATGCTAGTTTTACAGATAGGAATGTTAGCACCAAAACTGAAGTAAAGGAGATAACTGAAAAATCTCTGCACATAGTGCTTAATTCTCAGAAGTAAATCATATGTGCCATGTTGTTTCATTTAGGTTTAAAGAGTTAGCTGCTATACCGCCGTTTAGGATTTCCTATAGTGTAAAGGCTAGTTTTACAGATAGGAATGTTAGCACAAAAACTGAAAGGAGATAGCAGCAAAATCTCTGCACACAATGCTTAGCTCTCAGAAGTACATCATATGTGCCATGTTGTTTCATTTAGGTTTAAAGAGTTAGCTGCTATACCGCCGATTATGCTTTCCTATAGTGTAAATGCTAGTTTTACAGATAGGAATGTTAGCACAAAAACTGAAAGAAAGGAGATAGCCGCAAAATCTCTGCACACAATGCTTAGTTTTCAGAAGTAAACCATATGTGCCATGTTGTTTCATTTAGGTTTAAAGAGTTAGCTGCTATACCCTCAGTTATGCTTTCCTATATAGTAAATGCGAGTATAAAAATATGAATGTTAGCACAAAATCTGAAGTAAAGGAGATAGCTGAAAAATCTCTGCACACAATGCTTAGTTCTCAGAAGTAAATCATATGTGCCATGTTGTTTCATTAAGGTTTCAAGAGTTAGCTGCTATACCGCCGGTTATGCTTTCCTATAGTGTAAAAGCTAGTTTTACAGGTAGGAATGTTAGCACAAGAACTGAAAGAAAGGAGATAGCCGAAAATCTCTGCACAGAATGCTTAGTTCTCAGAAGTAAACCATATGTGCCATGTTGTTTCATTTAGGTTTAAAGAGCTAGCTGCTATACCGCCGGTTATGCTTTCCTATAGTGTAAATGCTAGTTTTACAGATATGAATGTTAGCACAAAATCTGAAGTAAAGGAGATAGCTGAAAAATCTCTGCACACAATGCTTAGTTCTCAGAAGTAAATCATAAGTGCCATGTTGTTTCATTTAGGTTTAAAGAGTTAGCTGCTATACTGCCCGTTAGGCTTTCCTATAGTGTAAATGCTAGTTTTACAGATAGGAATGTTAGCACAAAAACTGAAAGAAATGAGATAGCTGCAAAACCTCTGCACACAATGCTTAGTTCTCAGAAGTAAATCATATGTGCCATGTTGTTTCATTTACGTTTAAAGAGTTAGCTGCTATGCCGCCGGTTATGCTTTCCTTGTAGTGTAAATGCTAGTTTTACAGATAGGAATGTTAGCACCAAAACTGAAGTAAAGGAGATAACTGAAAAATCTCTGCACACAATGCTTAATTCTCAGAAGTAAATCATATGTGCTATGTTGTTTCATTTTGGTTTAAAGAGTTAGCTGCTATACCGCCGTATAGGGTTTCCTATAGTGTAAAGGCTAGTTTTACAGATAGGAATGTTAGCACCAAAATTGAAAGAAAGGAAAGAGCTGCAAAATCTCTGCACACAATGCTTAGTTCTCAGAAGTACATCATATGTGCCATGTTGTTTCATTTAGCTTTAAAGAGTTAGCTGCTATACCGCCGGTTATGCTTTCCTATAGTGTAAATGCTAGTTTTACAGATATGAATGTTAGCACAAAATCTGAAGTAAAGGAGATAACTGAAAAATCTCTGCACACAATGCTTAGTTCTCAGAAGTAAATCATATGTGCCATGTTGTTTCATTTAGGTTTCAAGAGTTAGCTGCTATACCGCCGGTTATGCTTTCCTATAGTGTAAATGCTAGTTTTACACATAGGAATGTTAGCACCAAAACTGAAGTAAAGGAGATAACTGAAAAATCTCTGCACACAATGCTTAGTTCTCAGAAGTACATCATATGTGCCATGTTTTTTCATTTAGGTTTAAAGAGTTAGCTGCTATACCGCCAGTTATGCTTTCCTATAGTGTAAATGCTAGTTTTACACATAGGAATGTTAGCAACAAAACTGAAGTAAAGGAGATAACTGAAAAATCTCTGCACACAATGCTTAGTTCTCAGAAGTAAAGCATATGTGCCATGTTGTTTCATTTACATTTAAAGAGTTAGCTGCTATACCGCCGGTTATGCTTTCCTATAGTGTAAATGCTAGTTTTACAGATAGGAATGTTAGCACCAAAACTGAAGTAAAGGAGATAACTGAAAAATCTCTGCACACAATGCTTAATTCTCAGAAGTAAATCATATGTGCCATGTTGTATCATTTAGATTTAAAGAGTTAGGTGCTATACCGCCGTTTAGGATTTCCTATAGTGTAAAGGCTAGTTTTACAGATAGGAATGTTAGCACAAAAACTGAAAGAAAGGAGATAGCCGCAAAACCTCTGCACACAATGCTTAGTTCTCAGAAGTAAATCATATGTGCCATGTTGTTTCATTTACGTTTAAAGAGTTAGCTGCTATGCGGCCGGTTATGCTTTCCTATAGTGTAAATGCTAGTTTTACAGATAGGAATGTTACCACCAAAACTGAAGTAAAGGAGATAACTGAAAAATCTCTGCACACAATGCTTAATTCTCAGAAGTAAATCATATGTGCTATGTTGTTTCATTTAGGTTTAAAGAGTTAGCTGCTATACCGCCGTATAGGGTTTCCTATAGTGTAAAGGCTAGTTTTACCGATAGGAATGTTAGCACCAAAACTGAAAGAAAGGAGATAGCTGCAAAATCTCTGCACACAATGCTTAGTTCTCAGAAGTACATCATATATGCCATGTTGTTTCATTTAGGTTTAAAGAGTTAGCTGCTATACCGCCGGTTATTATTTCCTATAGTGTAAATGCTAGTTTTACAGATAGGAATGTTAGCACAAAAACTGAAAGAAAGGAGATAGCCGCAAAATCTCGGCACACAATAATTAGTTCTCAGAAGTAAATGATGGGTGCCATGTTGTTTCATTTAGGTTTAAAGAGTTAGCTGCTATACCGCCGGTTATGCTTTCCTATAGTGTAAATGCTAGTTTTACAGATATGAATGTTAGCACAAAATCTGAAGTAAAGGAGATAACTGAAAAATCTCTGCACACAATGCTTAGTTCTCAGAAGTAAATCATATGTGCCATGTTGTTTCATTTAGGTTTCAAGAGTTAGCTGCTATACCGCCGCTTATGCTTTCCTATAGTGTAAATGCTAGTTTTACAGATAGGAATGTTAGCACAAAAACTGAAAGAAAGGAGATAGCCGCAAAATCTCTGCACACAATGCTTAGTTCTCAGAAGTAAACCATATGTGCCATGTTGTTTCATTTAGGTTTAAAGAGTTAGCTGCTATACCCTCAGTTATGCTTTCCTATATAGTAAATGCGAGTATAAAAATATGAATGTTAGCACAAAATCTGAAGTAAATGAGATAGCTGAAAAATCTCTGCACACTATGCTTAGTTCTCAGAAGTAAATCATAAGTGCCATGTTGTTTCATTTAGGTTTAAAGAGTTAGCTGCTATACTGCCCGTTAGGCTTTCCTATAGTGTAAATGCTAGTTTTACAGATAGGAATGTTAGCACAAAAACTGAAAGAAATGAGATAGCTGCAAAACCTCTGCACACAATGCTTAGTTCTCAGAAGTAAATCATATGTGGCATGTTGTTTCATTTACGTTTAAAGAGTTAGCTGCTATGCCGCCGGTTATGCTTTCCTATAGTGTAAATGCTAGTTTTACAGATAGGAATGTTAGCACCAAAACTGAAGTAAAGGAGATAACTGAAAAATCTCTGCACACAATGCTTAATTCTCAGAAGTAAATCCTATGTGCTATGTTGTTTCATTTTGGTTTAAAGAGTTAGCTGCTATACCGCCGTATAGGGTTTCCTATAGTGTAAAGGCTAGTTTTACAGATAGGAATGTTAGCACCAAAATTGAAAGAAAGGAAAGAGCTGCAAAATCTCTGCACACAATGCTTAGTTCTCAGAAGTACATCATATGTGCCATGTTGTTTCATTTAGGTTTAAAGAGTTAGCCTCTATACCGCCGGTTATGCTTTCCTATAGTGTAAATGCTAGTTTTACAGATAGGAATGTTAGCACCAAAACTGAAGTAAAGGAGATAACTGAAAAATCTCTGCACACAATGCTTAATTCTCAGAAGTAAATCCTATGTGCCATGTTGTTTCATTTAGGTTTAAAGAGTTAGCTGCTATACCGCCGTATAGGGTTTCCTATAGTGTAAAGGCTAGTTTTACCGATAGGAATGTTAGCACCAAAACTGAAAGAAAGGAGATAGCTGCAAAATCTCTGCACACAATGCTTAGTTCTCAGAAGTACATCATATATGCCATGTTGTTTCATTTAGGTTTAAAGAGTTAGCTGCTATACCGCCGGTTATTATTTCCTATAGTGTAAATGCTAGTTTTACAGATAGGAATGTTAGCACAAAAACTGAAAGAAAGGAGATAGCCGCAAAATCTCGGCACACAATAATTAGTTCTCAGAAGTAAATGATGGGTGCCATGTTGTTTCATTTAGGTTTAAAGAGTTAGCTGCTATACCGCCGGTTATGCTTTCCTATAGTGTAAATGCTAGTTTTACAGATATGAATGTTAGCACAAAATCTGAAGTAAAGGAGATAACTGAAAAATCTCTGCACACAATGCTTAGTTCTCAGAAGTAAATCATATGTGCCATGTTGTTTCATTTAGGTTTCAAGAGTTAGCTGCTATACCGCCGGTTATGCTTTCCTATAGTGTAAATTCTAGTTTTACAGATAGGAATGTTAGCACAAAAACTGAAAGAAAGGAGATAGCCGCAAAATCTCTGCACACAATGCTTAGTTCTCAGAAGTAAATCATAAGTGCCATGTTGTTTCATTTAGGTTTAAAGTGTTAGCTGCTCCACTGCCCGTTAGGCTTTCCTATAGTGTAAATGCTAGTTACACAGATGGGAATGTTAGCACAAAAACTGAAAGAAAGGAGATAGCTGCAAAACCTCTGCACACAATGCTTATTTCTCAGAAGTAAATCATATGTGCAATGTTGTTTCATTTACATTTAAAGAGTTAGCTACTATACGGCCGGTTATGCTTTCCTATAGTGTAAATGCTAGTTTTACAGATAGGAATGTTAGCACCAAAACTGAAGTAAAGGAGATAACTGAAAAATCTCTGCACACAGTGCTTAGTTCTCAGAAGTAAATCATATGTGCCATGTTGTTTCATTTAGGTTTAAAGAGTTAGCTGCTATACCGCCGTTTAGGATTTCCTATAGTGTAAAGGCTAGTTTTACAGATAGGAATGTTAGCACAAAAACTGAAAGAAAGGAGATAGCCGCAAAATCTCTGCACACAATGCTTAGTTCTGAGAAGCACATCATATGTGCCATGTTGTTTCATTTAGGTTTAAAGAGTTAGCTGCTATACCGCCGGTTATGATTTCCTATAGTGTAAATGCTAGTTTTACAGATAAGAATGTTAGCACAAAAACTGAAAGAAAGGAGATACCCGCAAAATCTCTGCACACAATGGTTCGTTTTCAGAAGTAAACCATATGTGCCATGTTGTTTCATTTAGGTTTAAAGAGTTAGCTGCTATACCCTCAGTTATGCTTTCCTATATAGTAAATGCGAGTATAAAAATATGAATGTTAGCACAAAATCTGAAGTAAAGGAGATAGCTGAAAAATCTCTGCACACAATGCTTAGTTCTCAGAAGTAAATCATATGTGCCTTGTTGTTTCATTTAGGTTTCAAGAGTTAGCTGCTATACCGCCGGTTATGCTTTCCTATAGTGTAAACGCTAGTTTTACAGATAGGAATGTTAGCACAAAAACTGAAAGAAAGGAGATAACTGAAATATCTCTGCACACAATGGTTAATTCTCAGAAGTAAATCATATGTGCCATGTTGTTTCATTTAGGTTTAAAGAGTTAGCTGCTATACCGCCGTTTAGGATTTCCTATAGTTTAAAGGGTAGTTTTACATATAGGAAAGCTACCACAAAAACGGAAAGAAAGGAGATAGCTGCAAAACCTCTGCACACAATGCTTAGTTCTCAGAAGTAAACCATATGTGCCATGTTGTTTCATTTAGGTTTAAAGAGTTAGCTGCTATACCGCCGGCTATGCTTTCCTATAGTGTAAATGCTAGTTTTACACATGGGAATGTTAGCCCCAAAACTGAAGTAAAGGAGATAACTGAAAAATCTCTGCACACAATGCTTAGTTCTCAGAAGTAAATCATATGTGCCATGTTGTTTCATTTAGGTTTAAAGAGTTAGCTGCTATACCGCCGGTTATGCTTTCCTATAGTGTAAATGCTAGTTTTACAGATAGGAATGTTAGCACAAATACTGAAAGAAAGGAGATAGCCGCAAAATCTCTGCACAAAATGTTTAGTTCTCAGAAGTAAACCATATGTGCCATGTTGTTTCATTTAGGTTTAAAGAGTTAGCTGCTATACCGCCGGTGATGCTTTCCTATAGTGTAAAGGCTAGTTTTACATTTAGGAATGTTAGCACCAAAACTGAAGTAAAGGAGATAACTGAAAAATCTCTGCACACAATGCTTAGTACTCAGAAGTAAATCATATGTGCCATGTTGTTTCATTTTGGTTTAAAGAGGTAGCTGCTATACCGCCGTTTAGGCTTTCCTATAGTGTAAAAGCTAGTTTTACACATAGGAACATTAGCACAAAAACTGAGAGAAAGGAGATAGCGGCAAAACCTCTGCACACAATGCTTAGTTCTCAGAAGAAAATCAGATGTGCCATGTTGTTTCATTTACATTTAAAGAGTTAGCTGCTATACCGCCGGTTATGCTTTCCTATAGTGTAAATGCTAGTTTTACAGATAGGAATGTTAGCACCAAAACTGAAGTAAAGGAGATAACTGAAAAATCTCTGCACACAATGCTTAATTCTCAGAAGTAAATCATATGTGCCATGTTGTTTCATTTAGGTTTAAAGAGTTAGCTGCTATACCGCCGTTTAGGATTTCCTATAGTGTAAACGCTAGTTTTACAGATAGGAATGTTAGCAGAAAAACTGAAAGAAAGGAGATAGCCGCAAAATCTCTGCACACAATGCTTAGTTCTCAGAAATACATTATATGTGCCATGTTGTTTCATTTAGGTTTAAAGAGTTAGCTGTTATACCGCCGGTTATGATTTCCTATAGTGTAAATGCTAGTTTTACAGATAGGTATGTTAGCACAAAAACTGAAAGAAAGGAGATAGCCGAAAAATCTCTGCACACAATGCTTAGTTCTGAGAAGTAAATCATAAGTGCCATGTTGTTTCATTTAGGTTTAAAGAGTTAGCTGCTATACCCTCAGTTATGCTTTCCTATATAGTAAATGCGAATATAAAAATATGAATGTTAGCACAAAATCTGAAGTAAAGGAGATAGCTGAAAAATCTCTGCACACAATGCTTAGTTCTCAAAAGTAAATCATATGTGCCATGTTGTTTCATTTAGGTTTCAAGAGTTAGCTGCTATACCGCCGGTTATGCTTTCCTATAGTGTAAATTCTAGTTTTACAGATAGGAATGTTAGCACAAAAACTGAAAGAAAGGAGATAGCCGCAAAATCTCTGCACACAATGCTTAGTTCTCAGAAGTAAATCATAAGTGCCATGTTGTTTCATTTAGGTTTAAAGTGTTAGCTGCTCCACTGCCCGTTAGGCTTTCCTATAGTGTAAATGCTAGTTACACAGATGGGAATGTTAGCACAAAAACTGAAAGAAAGGAGATAGCTGCAAAACCTCTGCACACAATGCTTATTTCTCAGAAGTAAATCATATGTGCAATGTTGTTTCATTTACATTTAAAGAGTTAGCTACTATACGGCCGGTTATGCTTTCCTATAGTGTAAATGCTAGTTTTACAGATAGGAATGTTAGCACCAAAACTGAAGTAAAGGAGATAACTGAAAAATCTCTGCACACAGTGCTTAGTTCTCAGAAGTAAATCATATGTGCCATGTTGTTTCATTTAGGTTTAAAGAGTTAGCTGCTATACCGCCGTTTAGGATTTCCTATAGTGTAAAGGCTAGTTTTACAGATAGGAATGTTAGCACAAAAACTGAAAGAAAGGAGATAGCCGCAAAATCTCTGCACACAATGCTTAGTTCTGAGAAGCACATCATATGTGCCATGTTGTTTCATTTAGGTTTAAAGAGTTAGCTGCTATACCGCCGGTTATGATTTCCTATAGTGTAAATGCTAGTTTTACAGATAGGAATGTTAGCACAAAAACTGAAAGAAAGGACATAGCCGCAAAATCTCTGCACACAATGCTTAGTTCTCAGAAGTACATCATATGTGCCATGTTGTTTCATTTAGGTTTAAAGAGTTAGCTGCTATACCGCCGGTTATGCTTTCCTATAGTGTAAATGCTAGTTTTACACATAGGAATGTTAGCCCCAAAACTGAAGTAAAGGAGATAACTGAGAAATCTCTGCACACAATGCTTAGTTCTCAGAAGTAAATCATATGTGCCATGTTGTTTCATTTAGGTTTAAAGAGTTAGTTGCTATACCGCCGGTTATGCTTTCCTATAGTGTAAATGCTAGTTTTACACATAGGAATGTTAGCACCAAAACTGAAGTAAAGGAGATAACTGAAAAATCTCTGCACACAATGCTTAGTTCTCAGAAGTAAAGCATATATGCCATGTTGTTTCATTTACATTTAAAGAGTTAGCTGCTATACCACCGGTTATGCTTTCCTATAGTGTAAATGCTAGTTTTACAGATAGGAATGTTAGCACAAAAACTGAAGTAAAGGAGATAACTGAAAAATCTCTGCACACAATGATTAATTCTCAGAAGTAAATCATATGTGCCATGTTGTATCATTTAGGTTTAAAGAGTTAGGTGCTATACAGCCGTTTAGGATTTCCTATAGTTTAAAGGCTAGTTTTACAGATAGGAATGTTAGCACAAAAACTGAAAGAAAGGAGATAGCCGCAAAATCTCTGCACACAATGCATAGTTCTCAGAAGTACATCATATGTGCCATGTTGTTTCATTTAGGTTTAAAGAGTTAGCTGGTATACTGCTGGTTATGATTTCCTATAGTGTAAATGCTAGTTTTACAGATAGGAATGTTAGCACAAAAACTGAAAGAAAGGAGATAGCCGCAAAATCTCTGCACACAATGCTTAGTTCTCAGAAGTAAATGATAGCTGCCATGTTGTTTCATTTAGGTTTAAAGAGTTAGCTGCTATACCGCCGGTTATGCTTTCCTATAGTGTAAATGCTAGTTTTACAGATATGAATGTTAGCACAAAATCTGAAGTAAAGGAGATAGCTGAAAAATCTCTGCACACATTGCTTAGTTCTCAGAAGTAAATCATAAGTGCCATGTTGTTTCATTTAGGTTTAAAGAGTTAGCTGCTATACTGCCCGTTAGGCTTTCCTATAGTGTAAATTCTAGTTTTACAGATAGGAATGTTAGCACAAAAACTGAAAGAAAGGAGATAGCCACAAAACCTCTGCACACAATGCTTAGTTCTCAGAAGTAAATCATATGTGCCATGTTGTTTCATTTACATTTAAAAAGTTAGCCACTATACAGCCGGTTATGCTTTCCTATAGTGTAAATGCTAGTTTTACAGATAGGAATGTTAGCACCAAAACTGAAGTAAAGGAGATAACTGAAAAATCTCTGCACATAGTGCTTAATTCTCAGAAGTAAATCATATGTGCCATGTTGTTTCATTTAGGTTTAAAGAGTTAGCTGCTATACCGCCGTTTAGGATTTCCTATAGTGTAAAGGCTAGTTTTACAGATAGGAATGTTAGCACAAAAACTGAAAGGAGATAGCAGCAAAATCTCTGCACACAATGCTTAGCTCTCAGAAGTACATCATATGTGCCATGTTTTCATTTAGGTTTAAAGAGTTAGCTGCTATACCGCCGATTATGCTTTCCTATAGTGTAAATGCTAGTTTTACAGATAGGAATGTTAGCACAAAAACTGAAAGAAAGGAGATAGCCGCAAAATCTCTGCACACAATGCTTAGTTTTCAGAAGTAAACCATATGTGCCATGTTGTTTCATTTAGGTTTAAAGAGTTAGCTGCTATACCCTCAGTTATGCTTTCCTATATAGTAAATGCGAGTATAAAAATATGAATGTTAGCACAAAATCTGAAGTAAAGGAGATAGCTGAAAAATCTCTGCACACAATGCTTAGTTCTCAGAAGTAAATCATATGTGCCATGTTGTTTCATTAAGGTTTCAAGAGTTAGCTGCTATACCGCCGGTTATGCTTTCCTATAGTGTAAAAGCTAGTTTTACAGGTAGGAATGTTAGCACAAGAACTGAAAGAAAGGAGATAGCCGAAAATCTCTGCACAGAATGCTTAGTTCTCAGAAGTAAACCATATGTGCCATGTTGTTTCATTTAGGTTTAAAGAGCTAGCTGCTATACCGCCGGTTATGCTTTCCTATAGTGTAAATGCTAGTTTTACAGATATGAATGTTAGCACAAAATCTGAAGTAAAGGAGATAGCTGAAAAATCTCTGCACACAATGCTTAGTTCTCAGAAGTAAATCATAAGTGCCATGTTGTTTCATTTAGGTTTAAAGAGTTAGCTGCTATACTGCCCGTTAGGCTTTCCTATAGTGTAAATGCTAGTTTTACAGATAGGAATGTTAGCACAAAAACTGAAAGAAATGAGATAGCTGCAAAACCTCTGCACACAATGCTTAGTTCTCAGAAGTAAATCATATGTGCCATGTTGTTTCATTTACGTTTAAAGAGTTAGCTGCTATGCCGCCGGTTATGCTTTCCTTGTAGTGTAAATGCTAGTTTTACAGATAGGAATGTTAGCACCAAAACTGAAGTAAAGGAGATAACTGAAAAATCTCTGCACACAATGCTTAATTCTCAGAAGTAAATCATATGTGCTATGTTGTTTCATTTTGGTTTAAAGAGTTAGCTGCTATACCGCCGTATAGGGTTTCCTATAGTGTAAAGGCTAGTTTTACAGATAGGAATGTTAGCACCAAAATTGAAAGAAAGGAAAGAGCTGCAAAATCTCTGCACACAATGCTTAGTTCTCAGAAGTACATCATATGTGCCATGTTGTTTCATTTAGCTTTAAAGAGTTAGCTGCTATACCGCCGGTTATGCTTTCCTATAGTGTAAATGCTAGTTTTACAGATATGAATGTTAGCACAAAATCTGAAGTAAAGGAGATAACTGAAAAATCTCTGCACACAATGCTTAGTTCTCAGAAGTAAATCATATGTGCCATGTTGTTTCATTTAGGTTTCAAGAGTTAGCTGCTATACCGCCGGTTATGCTTTCCTATAGTGTAAATGCTAGTTTTACACATAGGAATGTTAGCACCAAAACTGAAGTAAAGGAGATAACTGAAAAATCTCTGCACACAATGCTTAGTTCTCAGAAGTACATCATATGTGCCATGTTTTTTCATTTAGGTTTAAAGAGTTAGCTGCTATACCGCCAGTTATGCTTTCCTATAGTGTAAATGCTAGTTTTACACATAGGAATGTTAGCAACAAAACTGAAGTAAAGGAGATAACTGAAAAATCTCTGCACACAATGCTTAGTTCTCAGAAGTAAAGCATATGTGCCATGTTGTTTCATTTACATTTAAAGAGTTAGCTGCTATACCGCCGGTTATGCTTTCCTATAGTGTAAATGCTAGTTTTACAGATAGGAATGTTAGCACCAAAACTGAAGTAAAGGAGATAACTGAAAAATCTCTGCACACAATGCTTAATTCTCAGAAGTAAATCATATGTGCCATGTTGTATCATTTAGATTTAAAGAGTTAGGTGCTATACCGCCGTTTAGGATTTCCTATAGTGTAAAGGCTAGTTTTACAGATAGGAATGTTAGCACAAAAACTGAAAGAAAGGAGATAGCCGCAAAACCTCTGCACACAATGCTTAGTTCTCAGAAGTAAATCATATGTGCCATGTTGTTTCATTTACGTTTAAAGAGTTAGCTGCTATGCGGCCGGTTATGCTTTCCTATAGTGTAAATGCTAGTTTTACAGATAGGAATGTTACCACCAAAACTGAAGTAAAGGAGATAACTGAAAAATCTCTGCACACAATGCTTAATTCTCAGAAGTAAATCATATGTGCTATGTTGTTTCATTTAGGTTTAAAGAGTTAGCTGCTATACCGCCGTATAGGGTTTCCTATAGTGTAAAGGCTAGTTTTACCGATAGGAATGTTAGCACCAAAACTGAAAGAAAGGAGATAGCTGCAAAATCTCTGCACACAATGCTTAGTTCTCAGAAGTACATCATATATGCCATGTTGTTTCATTTAGGTTTAAAGAGTTAGCTGCTATACCGCCGGTTATTATTTCCTATAGTGTAAATGCTAGTTTTACAGATAGGAATGTTAGCACAAAAACTGAAAGAAAGGAGATAGCCGCAAAATCTCGGCACACAATAATTAGTTCTCAGAAGTAAATGATGGGTGCCATGTTGTTTCATTTAGGTTTAAAGAGTTAGCTGCTATACCGCCGGTTATGCTTTCCTATAGTGTAAATGCTAGTTTTACAGATATGAATGTTAGCACAAAATCTGAAGTAAAGGAGATAACTGAAAAATCTCTGCACACAATGCTTAGTTCTCAGAAGTAAATCATATGTGCCATGTTGTTTCATTTAGGTTTCAAGAGTTAGCTGCTATACCGCCGCTTATGCTTTCCTATAGTGTAAATGCTAGTTTTACAGATAGGAATGTTAGCACAAAAACTGAAAGAAAGGAGATAGCCGCAAAATCTCTGCACACAATGCTTAGTTCTCAGAAGTAAACCATATGTGCCATGTTGTTTCATTTAGGTTTAAAGAGTTAGCTGCTATACCCTCAGTTATGCTTTCCTATATAGTAAATGCGAGTATAAAAATATGAATGTTAGCACAAAATCTGAAGTAAATGAGATAGCTGAAAAATCTCTGCACACTATGCTTAGTTCTCAGAAGTAAATCATAAGTGCCATGTTGTTTCATTTAGGTTTAAAGAGTTAGCTGCTATACTGCCCGTTAGGCTTTCCTATAGTGTAAATGCTAGTTTTACAGATAGGAATGTTAGCACAAAAACTGAAAGAAATGAGATAGCTGCAAAACCTCTGCACACAATGCTTAGTTCTCAGAAGTAAATCATATGTGGCATGTTGTTTCATTTACGTTTAAAGAGTTAGCTGCTATGCCGCCGGTTATGCTTTCCTATAGTGTAAATGCTAGTTTTACAGATAGGAATGTTAGCACCAAAACTGAAGTAAAGGAGATAACTGAAAAATCTCTGCACACAATGCTTAATTCTCAGAAGTAAATCCTATGTGCTATGTTGTTTCATTTTGGTTTAAAGAGTTAGCTGCTATACCGCCGTGTAGGGTTTCCTATAGTGTAAAGGCTAGTTTTACAGATAGGAATGTTAGCACCAAAATTGAAAGAAAGGAAAGAGCTGCAAAATCTCTGCACACAATGCTTAGTTCTCAGAAGTACATCATATGTGCCATGTTGTTTCATTTAACTTTAAAGAGTTAGCTGCTATACCGCCGGTTATGCTTTCCTATAGTGTAAATGCTAGTTTTACAGATATGAATGTTAGCACAAAATCTGAAGTAAAGGAGATAACTGAAAAATCTCTGCACACAATGCTTAGTTCTCAGAAGTAAATGATAGGTGCCATGTTGTTTCATTTAGGTTTAAAGTGTTAGCTGCTATACCGCCGTTTAGGATTTCCTATAGTGTAAAGGCTAGTTTTACAGATAGGAATGTTAGCACAAAAACTGAAAGAAAGGAGATAGCCGCAAAATCTCTGCACACAATGCTTAGTTCTCAGAAGTACATCATATGTGCCATGTTGTTTCATTTATGTTTAAAGAGTTAGCTGCTATACAGCCGGTTATGATTTCCTATAGTGTAAATGCTAGTTTTACAGATAGGAATGTTAGCACAAAAACTGAAAGAAAGGAGATAGCGGCAAAATCTCTGCACACAATGCTTAGTTCTCAGAAGTAAATGATAGGTGCCATGTTGTTTCATTTAGGTTTAAAGAGTTAGCTGCTATACCGCCGGTTATGCTTTCCTATAGTGTAAATGCTAGTTTTACAGATATGAATGTTAGCACAAAATCTGAATTAAAGGAGATAGCTGAAAAATCTCTGCACACAATGCTTAGTTCTCAGAAGTAAATCATAAATGCCATGTTGTTTCATTTAGGTTTAAAGAGTTAGCTGCTATACTGCCCGTTAGGCTTTCCTATAGTGTAAAAGCTAGTTTTACAGATAGGAATGTTAGCACAAAAACTGAAAGAAAGGAGATAGCCGCAAAACTTCTGTACACAATGCTTAGTTCTCAGAAGTAAATCATATGTGCCATGTTGTTTCATTTACATTTAAAGAGTTAGCTGCTATACCGCCTGTTATGCTTTCCTATAGTGTAAATGCTAGTTTTACAGAAAGGAATGTTAGCACCAAAACTGAAGTAAAGGAGGTAACTGAAAAATCTCTGCACACAATGCTTAATTCTCAGAAGTAAATCATATGTGCCATGTTGTTTCATTTAGGTTTAAAGAGTTAGCTGCTATACCGCCGTTTAGGATTTCCTATAGAGTAAAGGCTAGTTTTACAGATAGGAATGTTAGCACAAAAACTGAAAGAAAGGAGATAGCCGCAAAATCTCTCCACACAATGCTTAGTTCTCAGAAGTAAATCATAAGTGCCATGTTGTTTCATTTAGGTTTAAAGAGATAGCTGCTATACTGCCCGTTAGGCTTTCCTATAGTGTAAATGCTAGTTACCCAGATAGGAATGTTAGCACAAAAACTGAAAGAAAGGAGATAGCCACAAAACCTCTGAACACAATGCTTAGTTCTCAGAAGTACATCATATGTGCCATGTTGTTTCATTTAGGTTTAAAGTGTTAGCTGCTATACCGCCGGCTATACTTTCCTATAGTGTAAATGCTAGTTTTACAGATAGGAATGTTAGAACAAAAACTGAAAGAAAGGAGCCGCAAAATCTCTGCACACAATGCTTAGTTTTCAGAAGTAAGCCATATGTGCCATGTTGTTTCATTTAGGTTTAAAGAGTTAGCTGCTATACCCTCAGTTATGCTTTCCTATATAGTAAATGCGAGTATAAAAATATGAATGTTAGCACAAAATCTGAAGTAAAGGAGATAGCTGAAAAATCTCTGCACACAATGCTTAGTTCTCAGAAGTACATCATATGTGCCATGTTGTTTCATTTATGTTTAAAGAGTTAGCTGCTATACCGCCGGTTATGATTTCCTATAGTGTAAATGCTAGTTTTACAGATAGGAATGTTAGCACAAAAACTGAAAGAAAGGAGATAGCGGCAAAATCTCTGCACACAATGCTTAGTTCTCAGAAGTAAATGATAGGTGCCATGTTGTTTCATTTAGGTTTAAAGAGTTAGCTGCTATACCACCGGTTATGCTTTCCTATAGTGTAAATGCTAGTTTTACAGATATGAATGTTAGCACAAAATCTGAATTAAAGGAGATAGCTGAAAAATCTCTGCACACAATGCTTACTTCTCAGAAGTAAATCATAAATGCCATGTTGTTTCATTTAGGTTTAAAGAGTTAGCTGCTATACTGCCCGTTAGGCTTTCCTATAGTGTAAATTCTAGTTTTACAGATAGGAATGTTAGCACAAAAACTGAAAGAAAGGAGATAGCCACAAAACCTCTGCACACAATGCTTAGTTCTCAGAAGTAAATCATATGTGCCATGTTGTTTCATTTACATTTAAAAAGTTAGCCGCTATACAGCCGGTTATGCTTTCCTATAGTGTAAATGCTAGTTTTACAGATAGGAATGTTAGTACCAAAACTGAAGTAAAGGAGATAACTGAAAAATCTCTGCACATAGTGCTTAATTCTCAGAAGTAAATCATATGTGCCATGTTGTTTCATTTAGGTTTAAAGAGTTAGCTGCTATACCGCCGTTTAGGATTTCCTATAGTGTAAAGGCTAGTTTTACAGATAGGAATGTTAGCACAAAAACTGAAAGGAGATAGCAGCAAAATCTCTGCACACAATGCTTAGCTCTCAGAAGTACATCATATGTGCCATGTTGTTTCATTTAGGTTTAAAGAGTTAGCTGCTATACCGCCGATTATGCTTTCCTATAGTGTAAATGCTAGTTTTACAGATAGGAATGTTAGCACAAAAACTGAAAGAAAGGAGATAGCCGCAAAATCTCTGCACACAATGCTTAGTTTTCAGAAGTAAACCATATGTGCCATGTTGTTTCATTTAGGTTTAAAGAGTTAGCTGCTATACCCTCAGTTATGCTTTCCTATATAGTAAATGCGAGTATAAAAATATGAATGTTAGCACAAAATCTGAAGTAAAGGAGATAGCTGAAAAATCTCTGCACACAATGCTTAGTTCTCAGAAGTAAATCATATGTGCCATGTTGTTTCATTAAGGTTTCAAGAGTTAGCTGCTATACCGCCGGTTATGCTTTCCTATAGTGTAAAAGCTAGTTTTACAGGTAGGAATGTTAGCACAAGAACTGAAAGAAAGGAGATAGCCGAAAATCTCTGCACAGAATGCTTAGTTCTCAGAAGTAAACCATATGTGCCATGTTGTTTCATTTAGGTTTAAAGAGCTAGCTGCTATACCGCCGGTTATGCTTTCCTATAGTGTAAATGCTAGTTTTACAGATATGAATGTTAGCACAAAATCTGAAGTAAAGGAGATAGCTGAAAAATCTCTGCACACAATGCTTAGTTCTCAGAAGTAAATCATAAGTGCCATGTTGTTTCATTTAGGTTTAAAGAGTTAGCTGCTATACTGCCCGTTAGGCTTTCCTATAGTGTAAATGCTAGTTTTACAGATAGGAATGTTAGCACAAAAACTGAAAGAAATGAGATAGCTGCAAAACCTCTGCACACAATGCTTAGTTCTCAGAAGTAAATCATATGTGCCATGTTGTTTCATTTACGTTTAAAGAGTTAGCTGCTATGCCGCCGGTTATGCTTTCCTTGTAGTGTAAATGCTAGTTTTACAGATAGGAATGTTAGCACCAAAACTGAAGTAAAGGAGATAACTGAAAAATCTCTGCACACAATGCTTAATTCTCAGAAGTAAATCATATGTGCTATGTTGTTTCATTTTGGTTTAAAGAGTTAGCTGCTATACCGCCGTATAGGGTTTCCTATAGTGTAAAGGCTAGTTTTACAGATAGGAATGTTAGCACCAAAATTGAAAGAAAGGAAAGAGCTGCAAAATCTCTGCACACAATGCTTAGTTCTCAGAAGTACATCATATGTGCCATGTTGTTTCATTTAGCTTTAAAGAGTTAGCTGCTATACCGCCGGTTATGCTTTCCTATAGTGTAAATGCTAGTTTTACAGATATGAATGTTAGCACAAAATCTGAAGTAAAGGAGATAACTGAAAAATCTCTGCACACAATGCTTAGTTCTCAGAAGTAAATCATATGTGCCATGTTGTTTCATTTAGGTTTCAAGAGTTAGCTGCTATACCGCCGGTTATGCTTTCCTATAGTGTAAATGCTAGTTTTACACATAGGAATGTTAGCACCAAAACTGAAGTAAAGGAGATAACTGAAAAATCTCTGCACACAATGCTTAGTTCTCAGAAGTACATCATATGTGCCATGTTTTTTCATTTAGGTTTAAAGAGTTAGCTGCTATACCGCCAGTTATGCTTTCCTATAGTGTAAATGCTAGTTTTACACATAGGAATGTTAGCAACAAAACTGAAGTAAAGGAGATAACTGAAAAATCTCTGCACACAATGCTTAGTTCTCAGAAGTAAAGCATATGTGCCATGTTGTTTCATTTACATTTAAAGAGTTAGCTGCTATACCGCCGGTTATGCTTTCCTATAGTGTAAATGCTAGTTTTACAGATAGGAATGTTAGCACCAAAACTGAAGTAAAGGAGATAACTGAAAAATCTCTGCACACAATGCTTAATTCTCAGAAGTAAATCATATGTGCCATGTTGTATCATTTAGATTTAAAGAGTTAGGTGCTATACCGCCGTTTAGGATTTCCTATAGTGTAAAGGCTAGTTTTACAGATAGGAATGTTAGCACAAAAACTGAAAGAAAGGAGATAGCCGCAAAACCTCTGCACACAATGCTTAGTTCTCAGAAGTAAATCATATGTGCCATGTTGTTTCATTTACGTTTAAAGAGTTAGCTGCTATGCGGCCGGTTATGCTTTCCTATAGTGTAAATGCTAGTTTTACAGATAGGAATGTTACCACCAAAACTGAAGTAAAGGAGATAACTGAAAAATCTCTGCACACAATGCTTAATTCTCAGAAGTAAATCATATGTGCTATGTTGTTTCATTTAGGTTTAAAGAGTTAGCTGCTATACCGCCGTATAGGGTTTCCTATAGTGTAAAGGCTAGTTTTACCGATAGGAATGTTAGCACCAAAACTGAAAGAAAGGAGATAGCTGCAAAATCTCTGCACACAATGCTTAGTTCTCAGAAGTACATCATATATGCCATGTTGTTTCATTTAGGTTTAAAGAGTTAGCTGCTATACCGCCGGTTATTATTTCCTATAGTGTAAATGCTAGTTTTACAGATAGGAATGTTAGCACAAAAACTGAAAGAAAGGAGATAGCCGCAAAATCTCGGCACACAATAATTAGTTCTCAGAAGTAAATGATGGGTGCCATGTTGTTTCATTTAGGTTTAAAGAGTTAGCTGCTATACCGCCGGTTATGCTTTCCTATAGTGTAAATGCTAGTTTTACAGATATGAATGTTAGCACAAAATCTGAAGTAAAGGAGATAACTGAAAAATCTCTGCACACAATGCTTAGTTCTCAGAAGTAAATCATATGTGCCATGTTGTTTCATTTAGGTTTCAAGAGTTAGCTGCTATACCGCCGCTTATGCTTTCCTATAGTGTAAATGCTAGTTTTACAGATAGGAATGTTAGCACAAAAACTGAAAGAAAGGAGATAGCCGCAAAATCTCTGCACACAATGCTTAGTTCTCAGAAGTAAACCATATGTGCCATGTTGTTTCATTTAGGTTTAAAGAGTTAGCTGCTATACCCTCAGTTATGCTTTCCTATATAGTAAATGCGAGTATAAAAATATGAATGTTAGCACAAAATCTGAAGTAAATGAGATAGCTGAAAAATCTCTGCACACTATGCTTAGTTCTCAGAAGTAAATCATAAGTGCCATGTTGTTTCATTTAGGTTTAAAGAGTTAGCTGCTATACTGCCCGTTAGGCTTTCCTATAGTGTAAATGCTAGTTTTACAGATAGGAATGTTAGCACAAAAACTGAAAGAAATGAGATAGCTGCAAAACCTCTGCACACAATGCTTAGTTCTCAGAAGTAAATCATATGTGGCATGTTGTTTCATTTACGTTTAAAGAGTTAGCTGCTATGCCGCCGGTTATGCTTTCCTATAGTGTAAATGCTAGTTTTACAGATAGGAATGTTAGCACCAAAACTGAAGTAAAGGAGATAACTGAAAAATCTCTGCACACAATGCTTAATTCTCAGAAGTAAATCCTATGTGCTATGTTGTTTCATTTTGGTTTAAAGAGTTAGCTGCTATACCGCCGTGTAGGGTTTCCTATAGTGTAAAGGCTAGTTTTACAGATAGGAATGTTAGCACCAAAATTGAAAGAAAGGAAAGAGCTGCAAAATCTCTGCACACAATGCTTAGTTCTCAGAAGTACATCATATGTGCCATGTTGTTTCATTTAACTTTAAAGAGTTAGCTGCTATACCGCCGGTTATGCTTTCCTATAGTGTAAATGCTAGTTTTACAGATATGAATGTTAGCACAAAATCTGAAGTAAAGGAGATAACTGAAAAATCTCTGCACACAATGCTTAGTTCTCAGAAGTAAATGATAGGTGCCATGTTGTTTCATTTAGGTTTAAAGTGTTAGCTGCTATACCGCCGTTTAGGATTTCCTATAGTGTAAAGGCTAGTTTTACAGATAGGAATGTTAGCACAAAAACTGAAAGAAAGGAGATAGCCGCAAAATCTCTGCACACAATGCTTAGTTCTCAGAAGTACATCATATGTGCCATGTTGTTTCATTTATGTTTAAAGAGTTAGCTGCTATACAGCCGGTTATGATTTCCTATAGTGTAAATGCTAGTTTTACAGATAGGAATGTTAGCACAAAAACTGAAAGAAAGGAGATAGCGGCAAAATCTCTGCACACAATGCTTAGTTCTCAGAAGTAAATGATAGGTGCCATGTTGTTTCATTTAGGTTTAAAGAGTTAGCTGCTATACCGCCGGTTATGCTTTCCTATAGTGTAAATGCTAGTTTTACAGATATGAATGTTAGCACAAAATCTGAATTAAAGGAGATAGCTGAAAAATCTCTGCACACAATGCTTAGTTCTCAGAAGTAAATCATAAATGCCATGTTGTTTCATTTAGGTTTAAAGAGTTAGCTGCTATACTGCCCGTTAGGCTTTCCTATAGTGTAAAAGCTAGTTTTACAGATAGGAATGTTAGCACAAAAACTGAAAGAAAGGAGATAGCCGCAAAACTTCTGTACACAATGCTTAGTTCTCAGAAGTAAATCATATGTGCCATGTTGTTTCATTTACATTTAAAGAGTTAGCTGCTATACCGCCTGTTATGCTTTCCTATAGTGTAAATGCTAGTTTTACAGAAAGGAATGTTAGCACCAAAACTGAAGTAAAGGAGGTAACTGAAAAATCTCTGCACACAATGCTTAATTCTCAGAAGTAAATCATATGTGCCATGTTGTTTCATTTAGGTTTAAAGAGTTAGCTGCTATACCGCCGTTTAGGATTTCCTATAGAGTAAAGGCTAGTTTTACAGATAGGAATGTTAGCACAAAAACTGAAAGAAAGGAGATAGCCGCAAAATCTCTCCACACAATGCTTAGTTCTCAGAAGTAAATCATAAGTGCCATGTTGTTTCATTTAGGTTTAAAGAGATAGCTGCTATACTGCCCGTTAGGCTTTCCTATAGTGTAAATGCTAGTTACCCAGATAGGAATGTTAGCACAAAAACTGAAAGAAAGGAGATAGCCACAAAACCTCTGAACACAATGCTTAGTTCTCAGAAGTACATCATATGTGCCATGTTGTTTCATTTAGGTTTAAAGTGTTAGCTGCTATACCGCCGGCTATGCTTTCCTATAGTGTAAATGCTAGTTTTACAGATAGGAATGTTAGAACAAAAACTGAAAGAAAGGAGCCGCAAAATCTCTGCACACAATGCTTAGTTTTCAGAAGTAAGCCATATGTGCCATGTTGTTTCATTTAGGTTTAAAGAGTTAGCTGCTATACCCTCAGTTATGCTTTCCTATATAGTAAATGCGAGTATAAAAATATGAATGTTAGCACAAAATCTGAAGTAAAGGAGATAGCTGAAAAATCTCTGCACACAATGCTTAGTTCTCAGAAGTACATCATATGTGCCATGTTGTTTCATTTATGTTTAAAGAGTTAGCTGCTATACCGCCGGTTATGATTTCCTATAGTGTAAATGCTAGTTTTACAGATAGGAATGTTAGCACAAAAACTGAAAGAAAGGAGATAGCGGCAAAATCTCTGCACACAATGCTTAGTTCTCAGAAGTAAATGATAGGTGCCATGTTGTTTCATTTAGGTTTAAAGAGTTAGCTGCTATACCACCGGTTATGCTTTCCTATAGTGTAAATGCTAGTTTTACAGATATGAATGTTAGCACAAAATCTGAATTAAAGGAGATAGCTGAAAAATCTCTGCACACAATGCTTACTTCTCAGAAGTAAATCATAAATGCCATGTTGTTTCATTTAGGTTTAAAGAGTTAGCTGCTATACTGCCCGTTAGGCTTTCCTATAGTGTAAATTCTAGTTTTACAGATAGGAATGTTAGCACAAAAACTGAAAGAAAGGAGATAGCCACAAAACCTCTGCACACAGTGCTTAGTTCTCAGAAGTAAATCATATGTGCCATGTTGTTTCATTTACATTTAAAAAGTTAGCCGCTATACAGCCGGTTATGCTTTCCTATAGTGTAAATGCTAGTTTTACAGATAGGAATGTTAGTACCAAAACTGAAGTAAAGGAGATAACTGAAAAATCTCTGCACATAGTGCTTAATTCTCAGAAGTAAATCATATGTGCCATGTTGTTTCATTTAGGTTTAAAGAGTTAGCTGCTATACCGCCGTTTAGGATTTCCTATAGTGTAAAGGCTAGTTTTACAGATAGGAATGTTAGCACAAAAACTGAAAGGAGATAGCAGCAAAATCTCTGCACACAATGCTTAGCTCTCAGAAGTACATCATATGTGCCATGTTGTTTCATTTAGGTTTAAAGAGTTAGCTGCTATACCGCCGATTATGCTTTCCTATAGTGTAAATGCTAGTTTTACAGATAGGAATGTTAGCACAAAAACTGAAAGAAAGGAGATAGCCGCAAAATCTCTGCACACAATGCTTAGTTTTCAGAAGTAAACCATATGTGCCATGTTGTTTCATTTAGGTTTAAAGAGTTAGCTGCTATACCCTCAGTTATGCTTTCCTATATAGTAAATGCGAGTATAAAAATATGAATGTTAGCACAAAATCTGAAGTAAAGGAGATAGCTGAAAAATCTCTGCACACAATGCTTAGTTCTCAGAAGTAAATCATATGTGCCATGTTGTTTCATTAAGGTTTCAAGAGTTAGCTGCTATACCGCCGGTTATGCTTTCCTATAGTGTAAAAGCTAGTTTTACAGGTAGGAATGTTAGCACAAGAACTGAAAGAAAGGAGATAGCCGAAAATCTCTGCACAGAATGCTTAGTTCTCAGAAGTAAACCATATGTGCCATGTTGTTTCATTTAGGTTTAAAGAGCTAGCTGCTATACCGCCGGTTATGCTTTCCTATAGTGTAAATGCTAGTTTTACAGATATGAATGTTAGCACAAAATCTGAAGTAAAGGAGATAGCTGAAAAATCTCTGCACACAATGCTTAGTTCTCAGAAGTAAATCATAAGTGCCATGTTGTTTCATTTAGGTTTAAAGAGTTAGCTGCTATACTGCCCGTTAGGCTTTCCTATAGTGTAAATGCTAGTTTTACAGATAGGAATGTTAGCACAAAAACTGAAAGAAATGAGATAGCTGCAAAACCTCTGCACACAATGCTTAGTTCTCAGAAAGTAAATCATATGTGCCATGTTGTTTCATTTACGTTTAAAGAGTTAGCTGCTATGCCGCCGGTTATGCTTTCCTTGTAGTGTAAATGCTAGTTTTACAGATAGGAATGTTAGCACCAAAACTGAAGTAAAGGAGATAACTGAAAAATCTCTGCACACAATGCTTAATTCTCAGAAGTAAATCATATGTGCTATGTTGTTTCATTTTGGTTTAAAGAGTTAGCTGCTATACCGCCGTATAGGGTTTCCTATAGTGTAAAGGCTAGTTTTACAGATAGGAATGTTAGCACCAAAATTGAAAGAAAGGAAAGAGCTGCAAAATCTCTGCACACAATGCTTAGTTCTCAGAAGTACATCATATGTGCCATGTTGTTTCATTTAGCTTTAAAGAGTTAGCTGCTATACCGCCGGTTATGCTTTCCTATAGTGTAAATGCTAGTTTTACAGATATGAATGTTAGCACAAAATCTGAAGTAAAGGAGATAACTGAAAAATCTCTGCACACAATGCTTAGTTCTCAGAAGTAAATCATATGTGCCATGTTGTTTCATTTAGGTTTCAAGAGTTAGCTGCTATACCGCCGGTTATGCTTTCCTATAGTGTAAATGCTAGTTTTACACATAGGAATGTTAGCACCAAAACTGAAGTAAAGGAGATAACTGAAAAATCTCTGCACACAATGCTTAGTTCTCAGAAGTACATCATATGTGCCATGTTTTTTCATTTAGGTTTAAAGAGTTAGCTGCTATACCGCCAGTTATGCTTTCCTATAGTGTAAATGCTAGTTTTACACATAGGAATGTTAGCAACAAAACTGAAGTAAAGGAGATAACTGAAAAATCTCTGCACACAATGCTTAGTTCTCAGAAGTAAAGCATATGTGCCATGTTGTTTCATTTACATTTAAAGAGTTAGCTGCTATACCGCCGGTTATGCTTTCCTATAGTGTAAATGCTAGTTTTACAGATAGGAATGTTAGCACCAAAACTGAAGTAAAGGAGATAACTGAAAAATCTCTGCACACAATGCTTAATTCTCAGAAGTAAATCATATGTGCCATGTTGTATCATTTAGATTTAAAGAGTTAGGTGCTATACCGCCGTTTAGGATTTCCTATAGTGTAAAGGCTAGTTTTTACAGGATAGGAATGTTAGCACAAAAACTGAAAAGAAAGGAGATAGCCGCAAAAACCTCTGCACACAATGCTTAGTTCTCAGAAGTAAATCATATGTGCCATGTTGTTTCATTTACGTTTAAAGAGTTAGCTGCTATGCGGCCGGTTATGCTTTCCTATAGTGTAAATGCTAGTTTTACAGATAGGAATGTTACCACCAAAACTGAAGTAAAGGAGATAACTGAAAAATCTCTGCACACAATGCTTAATTCTCAGAAGTAAATCATATGTGCTTATGTTGTTTCATTTAGGGTTTTAAAGAGTTAGCTGCTATACCCGCCGTATAGGGGTTTCCTATAGTGTAAAGGCTAGTTTTTACCGATAGGAATTGTTAGCACCAAAACTGAAAGAAAGGAGATAGCTGCAAAATCTCTGCACACAATGCTTAGTTCTCAGAAGTACATCATATATGCCATGTTGTTTCATTTAGGTTTAAAGAGTTAGCTGCTATACCGCCGGTTATTTATTTCCTATAGTGTAAATGCTAGTTTTACAGATAGGAATGTTAGCACAAAAACTGAAGGAAAGGAGATAGCCGCAAAATCTCGGCACACAATAATTAGTTTCTCAGAAGTAAATGATGGGTGCCATGTTGTTTCATTTAGGTTTAAAGAGTTAGCTGCTATACCGCCGGTTATGCTTTCCCTATAGTGTAAATGCTAGTTTTACAGATATTAATGTTAGCACAAAATCTGAAGTAAAGGAGATAACTGAAAAATCTCTGCACACAATGCTTAGTTCTCAGAAGTAAATCATATGTGCCATGTTGTTTCATTTAGGTTTCAAGAGTTAGCTGCTATACCGCCGCTTATGCTTTCCTATAGTGTAAATGCTAGTTTTACAGATAGGAATGTTAGGCACAAAAACTGAAAGAAAGGAGATAGCCGCAAAATCTCTGCACACAATGCTTAGTTCTCAGAAGTAAACCATATGTGCCATGTTGTTTCATTTAGGTTTAAAGAGTTTAGCTGCTATACCCCTCAGTTATGCTTTCCTATATAGTAAATGCGAGTATAAAAATATGAATGTTAGCACAAAATCTGAAGTAAATGAGATAGCTGAAAAATCTCTGCACACTATGCTTAGTTCTCAGAAGTAAATCATAAGTGCCATGTTGTTTCATTTAGGTTTAAAGAGTTAGCTGCTATACTGCCCGTTAGGCTTTCCTATAGTGTAAATGCTAGTTTTACAGATAGGAATGTTAGCACAAAAAACTGAAAGAAATGAGATAGCTGCAAAACCTCTGCACACAAATGCTTAGTTCTCAGAAGTAAATCATATGTGGCATGTTGTTTCATTTACGTTTAAAGAGTTAGCTGCTATGCCGCCCGGTTATGCTTTCCTATAGTGTAAATGCTAGTTTTACAGATAGGAATGTTAGCACCAAAACTGAAGTAAAGGAGATAACTGAAAAATCTCTGCACACAATGCTTAATTCTCAGAAGTAAATCCTATGTGCTATGTTGTTTCATTTTGGTTTTAAAGGAGTTAGCTGCTATACCCGCCGTATAGGGGTTTCCTATAGTGTAAAGGCTAGTTTTACAGATAGGAATGTTAGCACCAAAATTGAAAGAAAGGAAAGAGCTGCAAAATCTCTGCACACAATGCTTAGTTCTCAGAAGTACATCATATGTGCCATGTTGTTTCATTTAACTTTAAAGAGTTAGCTGCTATACCGCCGGTTATGCTTTCCTATAGTGTAAATGCTAGTTTTACAGATATGAATGTTAGCACAAAATCTGAAGTAAAGGAGATAACTGAAAAATCTCTGCACACAATGCTTAGTTCTCAGAAAGTAAATGATAGGTGCCATGTTGTTTCATTTAGGTTTAAAAGTGTTAGCTGCTATACCGCCGTTTAGGATTTCCTATAGTGTAAAGGCTAGTTTTTACAGATAGGAATGTTAGCACAAAAACTGAAAGAAAGGAGATAGCCGCAAAATCTCTGCACACAATGCTTAGTTCTCAGAAGTACATCATATGTGCCATGTTGTTTCATTTATGTTTAAAGAGTTAGCTGCTATACAGCCGGTTATGATTTCCTATAGTGTAAATGCTAGTTTTACAGATAGGAATGTTAGCACAAAAACTGAAAGAAAGGAGATAGCGGCAAAATCTCTGCACACAATGCTTAGTTCTCAGAAGTAAAATGATAGGTGCCATGTTGTTTCATTTAGGTTTAAAGAGTTAGCTGCTATACCGCCGGTTATGCTTTCCTATAGTGTAAATGCTAGTTTACAGATATGAATGTTAGCACAAAATCTGAATTAAAGGAGATAGCTGAAAAATCTCTGCACACAATGCTTAGTTCTCAGAAGTAAATCATAAATGCCATGTTGTTTCATTTAGGTTTAAGAGAGTTAGCTGCTATACTGCCCGTTAGGGCTTTCCTATAGTGTAAAAGCTAGTTTTACAGATAGGAATTGTTAGCACAAAAACTGAAAGAAAGGAGATAGCCGCAAAAACTTCTGTACACAATGCTTAGTTTCTCAGAAGTAAATCATATGTGCCATGTTGTTTCATTTACATTTAAAGAGTTAGCTGCTATACCGCCTGTTATGCTTTCCTATAGTGGTAAATGCTAGTTTTTACAGAAAGGGAATGTTAGCACCAAAAACTGAAGTAAAGGATGGTAACTGAAAAATCTCTGCAACACAATGCTAATTCTCAGAAGTAAATCATATGTGCCATGTTGTTTCATTTAGGTTTAAAGAGTTAGCTGCTATACCGCCGTTTAGGATTTCCTATAGAGTAAAGGCTAGTTTTACAGATAGGAATGTTAGCACAAAAACTGAAAGAAAGGAGATAGCCGCAAAATCTCTCCACACAATGCTTAGTTCTCAGAAGTAAATCATAAGTGCCATGTTTGTTTCATTTTAGGTTTAAAGAGATAGCTGCTATACTGCCCGTTAGGCTTTTCCTATAGTGTAATGCTAGTTACCCAGATAGGAATGTTAGCACAAAAACTGAAAGAAAGGAGATAGCCACAAAACCTCTGAACACAATGCTTAGTTCTCAGAAGTACATCATATGTGCCATGTTGTTTCATTTAGGTTTAAAGTGTTAGCTGCTATACCGCCGGCTATGCTTTCCTATAGTGTAAATGCTAGTTTTACAGATAGGAATGTTAGAACAAAAACTGAAAGGAAAGGAGCC